>NC_088933.1:527500-720000 GCF_038396675.1 Hydra vulgaris | reverse complement strand
CCTTTGCATTTCTTAATGCTTAATGTAGTTTTAGTTAGTACTGTGAGTGACTAACATGAAAACATGCTTATGCTGAGAATGACCCCTGGTTCATTAATGTTGGAAGAAAAATTAAACTTTTTTATGCTTTTAAGTTGCAAATATTATTATGCAAAATGTTTCACTTATTGTGCAATGTTTTTGTGGACTCTTTATGTGATTTCAAGAAGAGGAAACTGATCATGCACCATTCATCAAAGTAAACACATCATTGCAATCGGAAACTGGAATTAACCAAGGTTTTTAATTTATACTGCGCAGTGAGATGTTTTCAGCATTTAAAAGCATTGATAATGTTAGTGTTTGTCTTGCTGAACTCAGTTTTTACTGTGTAGGATAAGATTTAGTAAAGATATTTAAAAACTTAAACGATTGTTTATGACAAATGTAATCTTTTTCAGGCAATTTTCCAGTCTTTCTTCAATCAATGTTAGCTCGTCTCACAAAGATTGAACAAAAATTAGATACATGTCTTAAGCAGCAGAAAATGACCCTGGAGGTTGTTGGCTCATCAGAGGTTGCTGTTTCATTACCTGATAATACATCATTGCCATTGCATTACATTGCGCAATTAGAGCATCTTGAGCAGGTTCTACTAGAAAAATCTTCTTTTGGATGCATTGGTATAATTAATTAAGGTAACATTTTTATTACAGATTTCTATATGGTTTTTATTAGTAAACATTTTGGGTCTATTATAAAAAGCATAAGATTTTCCAGATTATGCATCTTGATTAGATTGGTGGACGAACTGTACCAGAAACAGTGAGAAATGTGCTCACTGAATTGATGGCTACATAAGTCGCTCAACAAATAAACTTAGATATAATAAATAAACAAAGGTCGAGGTAGGCAAAAGCAAAAATCAAAACCATGAAAATATGAACTGCAGTTTACAGCTGGTGATCAATAAGTGTTGTAAATTATATTATGTACGGCACTTTAGTTAAAACTAAAAAACTTTACTTATAAATGTTTCATCAAATGTACAGTACTTGTAATGAGACAAGTAAATTTGTTAGGTTACGAAGATTCAAACCATAACGTAATAGACCTTACATAAGGTTTTAACTTGTAGGTAATACGAGTTTGTTTTATGAATAATAGATGATAGAAAATAGAATACCATAAAACTTACCATGGAAAAAAAAGAATTTTTCTTAAACCAAATAAAAATTTGGTTCTTTTTGAAAATGATTGCATAACCAATGACTTTGTAATTACTTTCAAATCAAATTTTTATCTATTCTTTTAGGGCTGCTGTGCATTATACTATATGTTTAACTTTTTTTATGTTTAAGTGCAGCACAGAATAATCCATAGACAAAACATGCTACAAAAATGGAAGTAAAAGAAAATGTGAAGTCGTGGCTTTGTAATTCACGCGATCGCAAAACATCAGATAGGTCATGAGGGCGCAAACGGTGCACTCTTGACAGTTGAACAAACAAACGTTTGAGGATTGTTGATCTATCTTTTAAATGAGCCATTTTCGATTATACCATAATATAATACTCATGGGTTAACAAAAAAAGATGGTAAAGAACTGTATTTAATGCATAAATAAATAACAAAAAGTTGCAAACTACTACCACGGTACATAAGAGAGTCCATATTAAGGTAGGTAGTGATGATATGTGCATAGCGGGAACTGAGTAATTTGTTCATTCGTCCGTTCATTGTTTGTCGTTACTTGTTTTAGTCTGTCCGTTTGTTGTTTATAGTCATATAGTCAAGACAATTAAAAAAATGTTAATCTTTTTTTAAAAAAAATTGTTGTAAAAAAAATGGTGATTCATGACATTCTTCAGAAATTTAATCATTCAGTCAAATCTTTCTTTTATATATAACCTAAACCGAAACGAAGTGTTTAAAAAAATGGTTAATCTGCATTTGAGCTTTAGTTTTGGTTATAAGAATATAACAGTAAGATAAAAATGTTTAAAAATAAAGTAAGTATATATATATATATGTTTATATATTAGGGTGGCCCTAAAAACAACTTTTTTGAAAAAAATCTGCTCCCACCCCTTAAATGTGTTCTATATAATACGAAAACACTAGGTTTAAATTTTTTTTGAAAAAAACTTATTTATAGAGGTCCCCCAAGACCTTTTAATATTTAACGGGTCCCTAATATTTTCAAAAAAAAAGTTTTCCAAAAATAGGTCAACCTGGTACTCAAATGAAGCGCAATTATATAAAAATTTCAAAAATAATATTCATTTTGAAAAATAAATTTGAGATTTAAACTTATTTACCACAATTATCATAAAAAATTCACTTATTTCATTTTTTGCTAAAAAACAAGATTTTTACCTAGTAAAACCTAAAATAACTATATTATTTCAAAATGAATGTTATTTTTGAAATTTTTATATAATTTCGCTTCATTTGAGTACCAGGTTGACCTATTTTCGAGAAACCTTTTTTTTTTTAAATATTAGAGACCCGTTAAATATTAAAGGGTTTTGGGGGACCTCTAAAAATATTTTTTATTCAACAAAATTTTAAACCTAGTGTTTTTGTATTATATAGAACACATTTAAAGGGTGGGAGCAGATTTTTCTCAAAAAAATTGTTTTTAGGGACACCCTATTATATATATATATATATATATATATATATATATATATATATATATATATATATATTAGAGCTGCACCGGTTTTGGCTCCAGCTCCGACCAAAATCCGACAAATTTTACAAATCAGGCTCAAATCCGACTCCAAACAAAGGCTACACAATTTCATTAATACATTGTCAGAGTAATGATGATGATGTTGAAGAATTATTCACCTGGGCTTTACTAGAATTAAATAATATTTCTCAATCTGATGCTCAGTAGGGTCAGATAGACTTCATCTTGCATCAATAACCACTGCAATGTAACTTTATTGAATGTATATTTAACAAGAGTTTTGTCGTCATTTCAGACTCTATCATGTGTCTTCACATGATAGAGTCTGAAATTGTTTAGCCTACGTTCGCTGGTGACACAGCTCATAAACAACAATTACCAACAGGCATTAACACTCAGCTAAGCCAGTATTTTGCAGAACCAGAAATTAATAGACACGCTGATCCAAAACAGTGTTGGATTGACAACATGCAACGATTGCAAGCCTTGCTGCCCCACTAACATATTCACCCTCAGAACATTTGTTCAGTGTAGCAGGGGAAGTACTCACTGATCATTGTGGTTCACTACCCACACGTAAAGATAACATAAATTTATGCCAATTTTTCTAAAGTACAACTCTAAACTGACCTAAGACATTTCAAAAAAAGCTGAAACTTAAGTTACTTCACTTCACTTTCAAAGTAAAAATTCTAACTGTTTATCAATGAATTTGTAATGTTACGATATGTATGTGAAATTGTGTCCTTCTATTTTAATAACAACAATAAGTTTAACAGATATCAATTGTCACTTCGTATGGAAATGGTCAACAACGATGACCTCTACCAATATCAAAGGGACATGTTCAGGATTTCGGCTCCAGTAACTTTGTTTCAAGATCCGGCGCAGGCCAGATTTGTCAGTAGAAATCCGGCAAACCCGGCTAACCCGGCTCCAGCCGGATTTGGAAAATTCAAATCCGGTACAGCCCTATGTATGTATGTATATATATATATATATATATATATATATATATATATAAATATATATATATATATATATATATATACATATATATATATATATATACATATATATATATATATATATATATATATATATATATATATACATACATATATATATATATATATATTTATATATATATATATATATATATATATATATATATATATATATATATATATAAATATATATATAAATATATATATAAATATATATATATATATATATATACATACATATATATATATATATATATATATATATATATATATATATAAATATATATATATATATATATATATATATATATATATATATATATATATATATATATATATATATATATATATATATATATATATATATATATATATATATATATATATATATATATATATGATGATATATGAATGTTGGAAAAGTGTGTTACGAGTTTAGCACTTTTTTGTTACGAGTTCAGACTTTTTTTTATGGACAAGATGTAGAGAGGGGGACCCGTCAGGTGACGGTTCGTTATGGTAATAAAGTAAATAAAAAAATTAGTCAGGAATTTTAAATTGTTTAATGAAGCATGACAAAAAGTATATAAATAGTAAAAAAAAATGTATTTAATAATTATGAGTATTATTGATTATGTTACGTTGGTGTTGAATTGTATATATATTCCTTTTATTGCATTAGCATGTTTTCTTTATGTCATTATAGTAGAAGGATTAGCCACGTTGTGTAATATAATACGTTTTGGAATACAGTTATATTTTTCTATTGTATTTTATGGCATTGTTTCTATTATTGAAAATTTTAAAAATGACGATGAATAAAATTATTTATTGAAGCGTGACCGAATGTATATAAAGATTGAAAAAAATAAAAAAATAGTTATAATCAATGGAAACAAAAAACAAACATTTACAACAATTTCAACCGAGTTCAACAGTTGCAGTAGTTAAACCTTATAAACCTAATCCTCCGATAGATAATGGTGGCACGCACGACTCGCATGGAAATCGTATTCGATTTTTTGAAGTGCGTTAATAAAGAAAAAATAGTAACAATATTAGCAATTTCGAGCGTGTTTATTATTATTCTAGTGGGAGGTTATTTATTTGGAGCGTTATTGGCTGCTTTCATATTATTTGGAACAATGTTGGGATTATATATTTGTAATAAAATAAAAATATTGTAAAGGTTATATTATATATTATAATAAAATAATATTTTCCAATTCTATTAATTCCGTAAGAAATTCCACCTGAGATAGCGCCACCCAAAACAGCTTTACCAATGGTAGGTAATATAGCACTAGTAAGAGAAGGTAAAATAACTTTAGATGCTAATCCTAAAAGAGATCCGAAAAATTTTTCACGCATTCGAATTGTTCTATGTTTTTTATAATGTCTTTTATAATTTTTCTTTTATGTCTTCTTTTATACATTTTTTATCGCGGTATAAAAGATGATAATAAAGCTAAAACTGCGGCTAACAATGGAAGAAATTTACCACGCATGCGTTTTCTTAAATGCCTTCTTAAACGTTTTCTACCTGCGTCTTTTTAAGGAGGTAAATAAACTCTTCCTCTTCCTCTTTTTCTATGCATTACGACATGTTAGAGCTTTGTTAAACTAACTTATATTGTAAAGACATGTTTTTTTTAACATGTTCAAATTTATTTTTTTACATTTGTTTAATTTAAGCTTCATACCAAGGATAAATTTTGAATTTTCTTAAAGTGTCTGCTTTATTTCCTCCTCGTATTTTTCTTCGTCTTCTGAATCGTTTTTTACCCGCGCCTTTTAAAGGAGGTAAATAAACTCTTCCTTTTCCTCTTTTTTTACAAAAACTTTTTTTTATTTTACAAGCGTTACAACAAAATTTTTTACGCATTGCGTTGTTTTTGAAGATAATCTAAAGCGTAACCTCCTGCGCTTGATTTTAATAGACGTTTAGCAAAATTTTTAACTTTGGTAAAAAATTTTCCTTTGCCTCTATGATGACGAGTTCGACGACGGTGTCCGCTTCTTCTTGTACGCCTGCAAGCCATTAAGACAAGAATAAAAAAATAACAAGATTTGGTTTTTTAAGATTTTTTCAGAAATAAATAGCCGTTTATTTATAAAAATACAATGCAAATAGGGTTTGTTTAATAAAAAGTAAAAATGTTTTATGATAAATTTAAGACGATTTAAATTTCGTAGGAACATAGGTTACTTCATATTCGGCTCCTACCCCGGTTTCTACAAGTTCAGTTGGATATTGCAAATACATAGTAAGTACTCCTCTAAATTGATCTGTAAATTGAACATTGATTTGAAACGAATTATTTCCAGCAATAACAGCTGGAGGTTTATCGTTGATGAAATTGAAGTCGCTAGTGGTGTCAATGACTAAAGGTTCTGTAGTGTTAGTAGTACTAAAATATATAGTAGGATGTCTTAAAAAACTGTCATCGTCACTATAATAGTAATCTGCAAAATTGGTAATATTAAAAGTAGAGGGTATATTTCCTTTAGACCAAGAAACATAACTTCTCCAAAGTGCTTGTTGATCATCTTGCTTTGTCAAATCGTATTCGGTAGTATCTCCCGATGAATTAACAAATGTTCTTCTAAAATTATATTGAGTGACTTTTTTAATGATATTGCAAGCCATTTCCACCGGCATCATACAACCTTTGCTTAAATGATTGCTTTCTTTTTTTGAATTAACAAAAAATAAAATGCTGTGGGGTACAAGATCTGCTGTTTTTATACTTCCTAAATTGACAGTGACTTCTGCAACATTTTCTACATTGGTTACAACGTGTTCGTAGTGGGCAAAACGTAGTAAAGTATACATTTCGTCTTTTTTACTGTTGATATATAATGATCTTTCTTACGGTAAGCTGGGTTTGAGTCTATAAGTGTTGCAATAAATCATTGGGTTTTTGATAGCTACTCCTATATTGGCAAGCGCTGTTACGTCGGCGTCTGCTATAGTCGTATCCATTCTATTAGTTGATTCATATCATTTTTTATAAGAAAATCTAATCTAAATTGTTTATTTTTTCCAAAATATTCTTTCATTTGAAAAACTTCACACAATAAATTTAAAGGTACTCTAAATTTATAACCTTTACCACCAGCCATCATAGCATTATATATATCTCTTAGCGTTGTTTGATAAGAAGGTGTTGAAGTTGAATTAAGAGGACGTATGAGACCGTTAGGGTCAGCAGATTACACTAGTGTTTTAGTATCGGCAAAAGTAACAGCGTTTGTGCCGTTATCAGAGCTTTCTATTAAACCTAAATTAGGATTAATCATCCATTCTCTAAAATTTTTCATATAACTTTTTTTAATCAGTAAAGATCTCAAACGATCATAAGAGCGGTTAATTATAGCGTTGTTTGCACAAGTAGTATTGTTTTTTTGATAATTGGGATAAAAATTTGACAGTTTTAATTAAAGCGTGAATAAAATTTGTGACTAGACAAAATCTTTGAAATAAAGCATCGTCTGCTGCAAATTTTGTTTGCGTGCCTAAATTTTTATAAACAAATAAATCAAAATCCAAATAAAAATCTGGGGGATATGTCCATTCGTTAAGAATAGTGGTAAAAGTAATTAAATTAGCCATATCAGAAGTAAGATCATAAGAAAATTTCTGAGTATTAACAGCAATGATTTCATCTTGAGATTGAGCTGTTTGAAAACCAGAATATTTTTCATTTAAAATAGCTTTATATTCAGCACTAGTATTACCACTTGTTGCTACTTGTAATAAACGATTTTCGTGATCTGCTTGCGCTAAAACATCTTCAATAGTAACATGACCGTTTGTATTAGGTATGTAGCGATTACCATCGTCTACTCTCATATATTTAGCTAATGAAGCCATTTTTTTTAAATAAAGAAAATTAATTTTTTTTTATTTATTCATCTTCTGATTCTGAAGTGTTTTTTTTAAATGGTATTTTTTTGTTTTTAACATCTTTTAAAGCTCGAGTGTAACCAAGTTCAATTAAACTTTTTTTATTCAATTTTTTTTCTCTTTTTCGTTGTTATTGTGTATGAGTGGACTTAATAAAATGGCTCTTTGTTGAATAATACAATTTCTACATAAACCATTTATTTTGTCAACAGCATTTACTTCTTGAAAGCAGTTTGAACATATGTGTAAAGGTGATGATTTATTTTTAGGTTTTTTTTCAACAATTTCTTCTGCTTCTAAACTTTCGCTTTCAGATTCTGAATATTTTCGTTTTTTAGGTTTGGGTTTGATTTGTACATTTTTTTTCATTTTTTTGGGAGGTTTTTCATCTTGTATTTCTTCTTTTTTATTTGTCAATTTTTTTATTTCGTCCAATTCTGTTTTCATCTTTAACAAATCAGATTTAGTCGAATATTGAGCTAGTTGATTTTGTAATTGTTGCATATGATTTTTACTTTGATTAAATTGATCTTTAGGATTAATTTTTGAATCTTCCATCATTTTTTCTTCTAAATTGACTAAATTTTTATGATATCTTCCTTTGGCGCAAAAGAGACTCATTTTTGTAAAAAAATAGAGTTGGTGAAAAAAATAACAACTTTTTTTTCTTTTTATATTTTCTTAATAATAAATAAAAAATAAAAGACATTATTTTATACTAATCAAACTAGTTAATTGTAAAACGGAACCATTTAAATCTTTAACGTAGGATTAAAAAAAACAGTAGAGCTAAGATTGCTCAAGTTGAGCGGTTCAGATTTTGAATTGAGAAACGACCATCTTGTTTGTTTCCAATCGTCCACATCGTTGATATCAAAGGTGGATAATTGTCCTTGAATGGAAGTGTTTCGATTTTTTGTAAAATCAATATTGGTGGTAACTTGAGTAGAATTGGTATAGTCTAACATATTAAAAAAAGCAACAATTCCAGGAACATAAACTTTGTTCATATATATTCCACAATTGACAGCTTGATCGCATTTAATAAAAATGTAAGCGTCTGTAGTTGTAGGAAAATTGGAAACAGTGTTATTAAAGTTACTTATTTGAGTGAGAGTACATCTTAAAAAAGCTAATCTTTTTTTTTGAATTTTAAAATCTTGTGTCATGGTGTTGGTCATATTTTGATCGATTTGCATAATGAAAGGATTAATTTGTTGAGTTAAACTATACTGATCTCTTTGTAAAAGTAAAGTATAAGGTATAGGATTGTTTCCAACAGGTTGATACATTTTTAAAATGATATTTTTTAATGGTAAACTGTCTGTCCAAGTTTGTACAATAGTACCGTTGCTCTTTTTTTGATAAATAACTTGACCAATTGACCATTGAGCGGAGTACAATAAAATATTAATTCTGTTGGATTATTTCCTTGCAATATAGCTTTGACATTGTTTAATCATGTTTTATGACTCGGTGTAGTAGCTCTTTCAAAACTGGCTGTTGTGACAAGAGGTACTTTGATAGCGTTTGAAAAAATAGGTTTGATTTGTTCGCAATATAACAAAATTTCAATAAATGTTTCTGCGTTGTATTTAGCAATTAAACTTAAATCTGCTGTCATTATACTATAAATATCGCAAGGTAATGTGGATGGTAAAGTTTGAAAAGTAACAGCTGTTCCAAATTGCCAAAAAGTAAAAGTTGTTCCAAATTGTTGGTGATATGGAGAAATTTCATTTGCTTTCATTTCAAAATAAAGAGAGTTATTTGAATTAATTAATGCTTTACTTATTTGTAATGGTGATGATAATTGTCTTTCAAACGAGGGCAAACACCAAAAGGTGTAATAATTATTTAAGCCGTCTTGAGGAATACAAGTTGGTATTTGATATTCCTGACTTGTAATTAATTTATTGTAAGTATTACGATAACTTCCTTCATAAACAAAATCAGAAAAAGTAATATTGTTTAAATTTAATTTAAGTAAATTGTTGGGTAATTGATAATTTATGCTTTCGCTAAAAATCACTAACATTTTTAATTCTCGTTCAGGCCATATGATTTGTTCAACATTAAAAAAGGGTATTGGTAAAGATAATAACTGTATGTTATTTAAAGTAAAGCGATAATAATTTCTTTCACTTGTCTTTGGAAAAAAAATTTGATAAAAACTTGTCAAGACTTCTGTAGGTTCTACGCCTATAGATGATGTACCGACGTAGGCCCATCTTGTACTTAAACCCCCAAATGCTCCTATAATGGCAGCTTTAAAAATACTTACAAAACCTTTTAAGGTCATTTTTTCTTCTGTATAGTTTCCGTTAGCTTCTTTAACATTGACATGATCGTTCCAAACTTTCCATAAAGCGTTAATTTTGATAGGAATATTGACAAGTTCTGTTTCTACATTAAACACGTTACCTTCATATTTTATTGTGTTTGAGTTGGTCATTATTTTTAATAAAAAACGCAATTTGCCATGGTACAATGTGTTTCATTTTATCTGTTTTAACGCTTTCTGTGAAAGGTAAAAGATTGTTAATATAAATATCTAAATGGACGTTTAAAATATTAGAATCGCGTGTGTCTGGAACCATAGGACTTGTGGGAGAATTTTGAACAAGTGCTCCGCCATATTTCGGTGTTACCATGGCATGAATAAAAGGACGCACAAAAGTTTCTTCTATATTGTTTAAAATAATTTGTCTTTCTGGTGTTAGATTTGCTATATCACCCGGAGCTACTTCTGGATGTTTTACGTAAAGAAAAAATTTTTACTACTTCGAGTCATCAACGAAAAATCGTATAAATTATCATATCTCGATTTATAAGAAAGGTAATCATATTGTAACAATGGCGTATAATCTTGTACACTATATTGTGTTGCCGATGTTCTGTTTGAAAAAAATCCAAAATAAGATAATAAGCCCTCTTTCATTCGTTTTATTACCAATACTCGATCTTATAGGGTAAAGATAAGAAGGGTTATTGATGTTGTCGTTTGTTTTTGGTTTAAAATACCATAAAAAGTTAAAATTAGGAGCGTTAATGTAAGAATAAGCTTGTATATATTGTTTGACGTTTTTCTTTGCATCTATATTTAATTTTGAAATTATAGTATTTTCGTTGTTAGTTATATAACGTAGGTAGGTGTTAGAATCAAATAAATATTTTAAGTTTAAATATTTTTGGTTAAAAATAGTATTATCTTTATTTTGATAACTTGAAAAAAAGTCACTAAAATAAAGTATTCTATTGAAAGAACTATTAAAAAGCTCTAAACGTCTGATTAAAAAATCGTCTTGATAAGGACTTGGAGAATAATTACCAAATAATTTTCCTGAAGCTAATACGCTCGCTATTGCTTCTTGATGAAATGAACTTATTTTTTCCATGTCTAATATATCAAAATTTGAAAATGTGTCTCAGGTAAAACTGCAAAGTTTGTATATAAAACAACATTTTTGGTTACGAGATAAAATGGAATTTTTCTATTTGGATTAGTAATCATGTCGTTTTGAATATCAATCATCATTTGTTTTATTGCTGGTTTAGTTTCCATTCTTAAACCATAATTGCTTTCTAAAAACAATATATTTCGTCTACTCTAGTTAAATTAGTAGGAACATCCATGCTCGCTAAATGTAAGATGGTATTATTTTTAAACGTAGGTTTGTCGATATCGTTTGGAGTCAAGGGTAAAGTAAAATCATTCAAAATATTATAATGTGTGCTCGCTTCATTTTTATTTTTAATTTCGCTAAAATAATATGTACTACAATCATATTTATTTACATCTAAAACATCGTCAAACGTTAAATTGTTCATTTTTTCTTTTTTTCTTTTTTTCTTGCAGTCTTTTCTTCATAGGCTTTAAAAAAGTATTAACATATTCACTAAAGTTTTTATAATAAATGTCTTTATCTTCTTCGTTAATAGGTAATAAATCTTCTCGTTTTACTTTAAATGTTGTATTTAAATCACGTACTACTCCCACTTTATAAATATAAACGGGAAAATAACCTTCTACTGAAGGGTTGACGCGCTTAGCAGTTTTGATAATAATTACTTTTTTTGTAGTGTCCCAATAGGGTTGATCACGAGTAGTCGATTTGCTAAAGGTGTTATTGGGATCTATTTTATATTTTTTCAAATAACATTCTGTGCCAACGGATAAAGGTTTATATATTTTTAAGTTTTTGTTTTTGTATTCTTTTTCTACTCGATGTAACATGTTGGAAGAAAAATGAAGACCTCGTCTTTTGCCATCGCAATATTGATCGACTAAACAAAGAGCTTTACTTTTGGCGTCGTCACCATCCAAATCTTCAGGAGCAATTCCACTCTTTACTCTTTCTTTTTCGTTTAGTTTTTGTTCAATGTCTTCGATATAAAAACTCCAATTGTTTTTTTGAAGTTCTGCTTGTTTTCTTAATTTTTGATAAAGTTGTTTTAAACGCCCTATTGTCGATTCAGCCAAGTAAGCTTTTCCATAATTTTTAGGACTAAAATAATAAAAGTTTTGTTCATAACACCATTCTTCCATTTTGTTATTAAAAAATTCGCCACCTTGATCTGTTTGTAGGTAGATAAAAGTTTTATCGTCTCTTTTAATATCTTCAAAAATATGTTTAAAACTGCTAAGCACTTTATCAGCAGTTTTTTTACTGGTTACTCTTAAATACACTTTTTTAGATACTCTGTCTACGACAACATATCAAAATTCGGGACGATGAGGAGCAAAATTTAAATTAAAACTGTTCATGTTGGTTAAATCAGCTTGAAAATATTGTCTAGGTCTATCGTATGAAAACTTTCTAAAAGAGTTCTTATTTGTTCATAAAATTTTAAATCGGTTGGATTTTTTTTAAAGTGTCAAATTGAAGCAAAACTTTTTTAATTTTAGGAACGTCTGTCAAAGCAAACAAACGACTTGATTATTTGGTCAATTGATTTTCTACAAGGTTATCAATAGCGTCTCTCAAATCGTTGTCCATTTTTTTAAAAAAAAATTTTTTGTTAGATTGGCTTTTGTTGTTCTGCTCTTTTTCTCATTGATCTCGTTTCTATTGGTTTTCTTTTTAATGTTACTCGTTCTTTTGTAGTTATGGTAGGTTCACTATCGTCAGTTGAAGCACTAGGTCATGTTGGATCAGAAGTGGTAGTTGTTTCAGATAAATCACTAGCACCTAATAATTCACTAGAAGTTTCAGGTGTTTCAGTAGGTTCAGCTTTAGTTGTTAAAATAGGTTCTTCTTTTTTAGTTTCTATCGGTGGTAAAAAGGGATCAGTTGCTCGCGTTCGTGGTTCTTTTTTGGGTGTAGGAACATGTAATAATGAAGCACTTGTTAACGGATGAGTGTATAAATTTCTTTTTTTTAAATTGCTAAGTAATTTTAAAGATTCGACAAAATTTTTAATATTATTTGAATCCATTTCAAAACATTTTTTATAAGATATGTAAAGTGAATTTAAACGACCAAGTTGAGAATAATACAATGAACCCATTATCATCAACATTTCAAGTATACTTTTTTCTTTGATTGTATTTTCTGTGTTATAAAATTGATTTGAATTGGATTTAATACGTTCCAATAAACCAATCATTCCTCCTTTAGCACAAGTTTGCTGTACATCTTCTTTTAATAGGACTACATCTGCAACATCTCTAAAAGGTAACGAAGGCACATAATTGAAAAAAGTTTTAAATGTTAAATAGAGCATATTTTCACCGATAGCTCTATTGGCTACCGCGTTCTCATCATAATTATTTATCATTCGATCATAAATATCTTTATTAGATAGTAAATAGCTGTTATTTTAAATATATTCTCTCAAAATCTCATATTTATCACCTCGAAACATTTCAACATATTGTGTACATCTTTGATTAATAATATCTTTTGTTTCTGTTAAAATTTCGAAAGCTCTTGTTCAAGCAAAACTTTTATCGCTAATAGTTTCGCTCTCTATAAAACCAGAAGTCATAACAGTGTAAGGATCACGAGATAAAGTACCAGCATAAACGCCTTCGGATGTTAATTTAGTTTCATTTCGGAAGGGTATATCGTATTTTTTAATAAAACTTCACAATTTGGCAAAAGTAAGTTGACGTATTTGATAATAATCGGCTACTATTCTCATGTTGCCTACAGAATGAGAAGAGGTAAGTAAAGTTAAAAATTCGTTTGCGTAAAAGGAATATTGTTTTGGATCGTTTATTTTTTCAAAAGCACTGTTTGAAACATTGTTAATAATACTCCCTATGGATTCTTCTACATCTACAACATTAGCTAGATATAAAATATAAATTTTTAAATTGTTCAAAGTTGCACTTTCGTTTCTCGGTTTATAAACGCGTAAAGATATTTGATGAGATCCAAATCGATAATTGACTTGATTTTTACACATATCAACGAGTTTTCTAGACAAGTCGGGAATTTTTTTAACAGATTCATTTTTATAAAGCTCTTGTAAAATTTCATTTGAATTGGGCGTTTCGTGAAAAGTTAAAAATTAACTTAGAGGTGTCAAAGTATAAATTTTTTTATGAGTTGATGGAATAGTGTTTAAAGTAGTAGATCGCGGTAGAGTGTTTAATGTAGATTGAATAGAGGTGGGAGGTGTAGTAGTCAGAGTGTCGTCTTGAATAGGAAATTTTCTTAAATTTCTCATTGTTCTTAAAGATTCGCTTATATTTCTTTGATCAATTTGATCGTTGAATTCGCTTTGTTTATTCAAATTTATAATAGTTTTAAAAGCATAAGCATCTCCTCCTACATTGAGATAAGTTTTCCATTTTTCTTGATCACTTATTAAACTTGTGCCAAATCACTGTTAAGCATGGTATCTAGAGGTAGTAAAGTATTTAAATTTTGTTGAAAACTAACTTCACCAGCAATTTGATTTTCAAGATTGATAGGATCTGCATAATTAAGCGAATTAGGTAAATCATATCTTTTAATAAGTTGAGACAAATCTGTTTTATTTGTTGGTTCAGATTCTAAGTTTACCTCTGTATTTTCTTGTTCATCCATTTGCAATAATTTTTTTATTAAAAACATCAATGTTGTACGCATTTTTGGCTAAAATTTTACGTAAAGTTATTAAAGGAGAATCGTTATAAGGTTTATATCTATTCATGTTTCATAAAAATACAAATTATTTTGAAAATAAAGTTCTTTTTGGCAATAATCAACGTCAAACTGCTGTCTTAATAAATCGATTACAGTTTTTGTAGGTTGTATAGTATCGAATGAAATTAATTTATTAGCATAATAATTTATAATTTCGTGATAAAGTTTAAAACGAGTAGAGTTGAAATATTCTTTTAAAACGTTGTAATTGTGATAAACAAAGTCTGATATTGCTTGATTTTTATCTTTCATTTTTTCTTTTTTCATGATGACTTTTCCGTTTTCATTAAATTTTGGATAAGGATATAAATATTCTTTGACAAAGAGTTTAATTTCTATACAAACGTATTCTTGAAAAGCATTCTTTATTTGTAGTCTTTCGTGATCAGATAAAAGTTCACATTTTAACATTTTTACAGCGTTAAAACGTGTCAAAATTTCTTTCATCCATATCTTAATTTCGTTTTCATCTATATCCTTCTGTTCATTTTGGGTATAAAAATTTGTCCTCGAACAGCCAACTTTTGTCTCATGGCTTGTCGTTTTCTTGTTTTGTTGATATTATTGCATAAATCGTAATCGCTTTTTTTAAAAATTCTTCACTTTTCCAATCATTCAGAATCAGAACTGGCTCTACTGTCTGAAGATTCGTCTGAAGATTCGTCTGAAGATTCACACAATCCTCATCGTTTTTGTCTTTTAATTTCTTCGAGTAATTGAGTAGCTCTTTCACTTTCGCTCCGTTTTCTTTTTTTTATCGGATTTTCTTTTTCTTTATTTATAACATTTTTATCTTCTTCGTTGGGTTTATTCTCCTTCTCTTGATTATAATTATTATGATGTGATTTGAGATAATAGTGATTTTTTAAATTTGGTGCTTTGACATTGGAAAGGATTGAAAACTAACAATTTTTTTGTTTACGGTCATGTCTTTATAATCAAAGTCCAATTTACCTTGAGCATCTACAGGAATAAATACTCTTTGTTCTTTACTCGTAATCTGCGTTCTCAAGCGTGCAACCGAGCTATTTCTTTTAAATAAAGCTAAATGCCCGTGTTGATTTGAAGTTTCTTTATTTAACAAATCAGTTTTAACGTGATGATGTGTTTTGCCGGTAGAAGGAAAATCACTTTTAAATATTTTTTCAATTTCTCTATTGTTATCAAAAGAAATAATACATTTGTAGTGAGAAACTAAATTATTCCAACATTGACTGGCTTTAGAAGGAACTGAATGAAAGACGGTAATGGTGCCTACTCCGTGATGAGAGCCGCAAGAACAAGCACTAGTATATTGTTGACTTTTTAAACAAAAAGCACTAATATCATCAAATAAAAGTATCGTTTTTAATAATCGATGATCACTATTTTAAATACCATATTTATCTTTTGAAAAACGAATAGCTCTCTGTATTACTGAATCTAAATTTTCTGGACTATTTACTGTTATAATATGATAAGCTTCTAAATTTTTTTTAGAAGAATCAATAATATTTTTCCATGTTTTGTGTTGTGATTCACTAGGTTCTCTCATTTGTATCACAAACAACATTTCTGCATCAGGAAATTTTCCACAATGCAATAATTCTCTCGCCATAGTTAATTTTCCGCTGTTTGTAGGTCCTGTAATAATTGTATTTTCAGAATACACATCTTGAGTAGGTTTAAAAATATTAAATTGAACTCGTGAATTATCTTCTTCATTTTTAAGTTCAGTTTCTTTTGATGTTCCTTTTAAATAAAAATCATGAAAACCTTTTTCGTTTAATATTTCAGTTATAGATCTATCATCTTTTTTTTCTATAGGTTTCTCTACAGGTTTTTCTACAGATTCTACTTTTCGTTCAATAGGTTTTTCTTCTTTTTTTCCATTTTTTATTAATAAAAAAGTAACATATTTTTTAATTTATATCTATTTTTTACAAAAAATTTACAAAAAACGGTCTAAAATAATTTTTTTAATGTCTATTCTTTGTATGTTGTTCATCGCATAAAGTAATTGTTCTTTGGTTCCATTACGACTCCATATTTTTAACATTTGATAAGCTTTTTCTTCAATATATCTGTAATCTGCATCAATAAGATCCAGTTCGCATTCGTTTACTTTTAAATATCTTCCACATGTTTTCCAATCTCGGTTTAATCGTCTTGCAATTTCTGTTAATAATATATTATCAATCATTTTTTTCTTTACCTAAACAACAAGTAAATTCTCTTTTTAACACTTTATTTAAATATTTAACAAAACGTTCACTAGAACCCTTTAAAATTTCTTCGGGGATTAATTGAGTACTAAGAGGTGTAATTAAAATGATACGTGAACTACGTAATTCTCCTGTATGTTGCATATATTCGAGTAGGTTTTTTGTATTTTCCTCTAAATAAAAATCATTTAAACCCATCTCTTTTAACTTTTTTCATGTTGTTGGATTGTTAACTTTTGATTATAAAAATTAAATTCCATTATTTTTCTTTATCTAAACAAGTGCAATTATAATGTTTTCTATTGAAATTTTTGCAATGTATACAATCTTCTTCATAACATCCTACATGACACGTAAATCGCAAATAATCAATCAAACATTCAGTACAACAACTTAAAAATTCTTCAGGAAATAAATCACGTCCGTTGAGAGTAATGAGAATCAAACGTGAAGTATAAAAAACTTTATTTTTATTTTTAAAATAATGAATTTCGTTTTCTGTATTTTCTACTAAATAAAAGTTATTAAAACCAACTTCTTTCAATTTATTTTCAAGTTGTTGCGTTGTTAATTTTTGATCAAAAAAATTAAACTCTATTTTATTTTTTATATAAAAATTTACAAATTTATTTTTTTTTAAGATCGTATAATAAAGGGATCAAAACTTTCCCATTAAACATGGTCATTGTTTGATAACGTTCTGATTGTTTTATTATATTTTTTTCAATTTCGAGTAAATCTTGAATGTGTTCATCACTACAAAATTTTTCCATATCAGGTAAAACTTTTAAATTTGCTTCTCGTATTGGTTCTAAAAGATAATGATCTCGAATTTCAGTCATGACGCCGTCATCAAAAACATATTTTTTCTGTGTAAATCTTTTTGAAAAATCGATAACGTGTGTTTGTATTTTAACTTATTTGTAATTAATACTCATTCTATTTTGTTGAATAGATTGTTTTTCTTTTACCACTGCAAAAGGAAGTTGTCTACTCAATCTTTTTGCGGCAAAAGTATCAAAACCGTTAACATAACTTAAAAATAAGAGTTTAGAATTAGGTAGTCCTTTAGCTCTATTTTTGAAATAGTTTTCTTTTTCTTCGTCTCCATTGATGCTGTGAACGCCATAACATTTAGGTCCCATAGCAAAAGCTTGAGCAATGTAATAGGGAGGAGGTATTTCATTTTGAAAATGATCCGTTTCTTTGGCGTAAAGAGTGGAATAAAAAGGGTGAGTTTTTTTATAACTGGAATAATCCGTCCAACGATCGCCAAATTTTGAAAAATAAATCCATTCTTCTACTTTTTCGAGAAACGTTGAAGAAAGCATATTGTTTTTCTTTTTCTTTTGCGTAATGCAAAAACAACCAGAATCAGTATCTGTTACTACCAAATGTTTTTCAGCTCCATGATTTCTTAATACTTGTCCCAATTCCCAACTAAAACGTCCTACGTTGAGTTTAGCATAAGATAAAATTTGTGAAGCTACAATACGTAAAGATTTATTAATGAGTTTGCATTTTTCGCTGGTTGTTAAAATGAGAGCATTTTTATGATCTTTTATTTTTAAAAGTTCAAAAACATCTTCCATTTCGTAATGATTATTTTCATCATGAAATAAAATACTTTTTGTTTTGACATCACTAATCAAATTGAGAAGAATTTTTTTTAAATAATCGTCGTAATTAAAATCAACAGTGTCGTAATAATCTAAACAAACTTTTTTTTCAAAAACGTCCAATTTATATCTTCCAGGTTCAACAGCAATAAACACTGATTCGTTATATAACAAATTTTGAAAATGAAAAGGCAATAACAACCTAATATTTTCATCCGTTTGACCTTCTCTAATTAAAACGCGACGAATGTTTTGAAAATTTTCAATGAGATTTTAAAATGATTTTTCTTCGTGATTGATAAAAGTAGTATTTCATTTTTGCGCAATTTGTTGACTTAATGTGCCGTAATGTCCGTTAATCTGCAATTTACAAGAAGCATCGACTACTTTGTCACCCTTTTTAATGGCTTCTTTTCTTTTTTCCATATTTCTTTTTACCATTTTTTGAGCTAAAGGATAACGCCATAAAGGAAGTACTTTGTAAATTTTTCAACAACACATCCACAACACGTAGTCAACCATATTAAAGTGCCTAAAAATTCACACATTTCAAGTGAACTTAATTTCATGACCAATTTAATGGTTTTGTCTTTTTCTATAGTATATTTTCCATTGTTTTTGAGATAACGTTTAGATACAATTTCAGTTGGAGAATAATCCTGTAATAATACAATTTCTTTTTCTATTATGGGTGAAAAACCTCCTACTTGATCTTGATACTCTGCTTTCATAATAATTCGACAATGGACTAAAGCACTAGTTGAGAATCCGTTCAAATTAATACGATAATATTTTTGAATCACATCCTCTAAAGTAACACATTCCAAATCAAAAGAATATTTCTTGTGAAAAGGTAAGGGCTTTAATTGAGCTCCTCCGTATTGACCATTTTCGTCCATAAAAATTAAACAGCCTCTTAATACGCTATTTAATTTGAGTTCTTTTATTTTAGGTTCAAAATGATCAGTATCAATGGCGAATTTTTGTGTACCGTTGGTTGACATGCCACCCCGAATACTTTTTTCAATCATTTTTTGATGTTCGTTGGTTGGAGGAAATTGAATAGGAATTAAACTGATTGTAGAATTTAATTTGCTTGTATAACTAAAAATGCTAACATGATTGAGAATATGAAATTTTGTAAATTCAAATGTTCTTTCATCAAAGTCAATCATAACAGAACCCAATACTACTGTGTCGAGTATAGTACATATATGTAATAAGGATTTTAAAGTTTTACTATTTAAAAATTATATTTTTAAATTTCATATTTTTTGAACACTTTTATAAGCCTCTTTGATTTTTTTAATTTCTTCTTCTAAATTTTTAGATTTTGTCAAATCGTTTTGAGCAAATAATTCAATTGGTGGTATTGTTTTATATTCAATGTTTAATAGTTCATCCGTTATTTGTGAGTAAGGAAATAATGTTTTTTTAATAAAACAGTTTTTAAACTCTATATTGTCAGTAAAATGATTAATTTCAGGATGTAAAGGTCGTAAATAATGAAACATGCTGTTGATAATTTAATTTTGAGCTTTTTGAGATAACATACTACAGGCTTATTCTAAGGAACAATTTAAAATTTTTAAGCTATCTATAATTTTAATATGTTTACCAATGCAAATAATATTGAGTTTGCTCACATTTTTAGATATAACAAAAACATCTTCCATGCTGCTATATTTGATAAAAGCGTTAAAAGGTGTTGTTTCAGATTCAGCCAAATGACCGTATAAAGGAATATCCAATATTTTTTTTTGGACCTTCTACAATCATAATACGATTATCAAAAGAAGCATTGTGAGCAAAAACAGGACAAGATAAATGTTGATTATATCTGCCTAAATTTTTGTTGCAATAATCGTGAGCCAATCCATAAACTTGTCATGAAAAATGATCGTGATCAACAACTAGATAATCTTCAAAAGCGTTGAGAAAAAAATTGCATTTATTTAAAACTTTTTCTCTATTTTTTCCATCTTGAATAAAATCTGATAAACTAAATTTTTTTTCAAATTATTTATTAAAAGAAACCAACATGCAATGATACCATAATTCGTAGACGGGTTGCTTCAACTTTCTTATAAGAAACAAAAAAAAGAGATTATCTGTATTTTGACTGCCTACTTTGTTGATACATTTGCGAATGATTTTGACTAAAAAGTAGGGATCATCTAACAACTCCATATATTCTTGATCAAAGTAGTTTTCGAGTTGATGATCTGTCATGATGAGGGAAGTCAATTGTTTCATATAATCTACAAGTTCACCACTGGTTATTCTCACATAATCACTTAACAAACCGTTAGTAGCAGGTAGGTATTGAAATTTTTCCCACCATCTACAACAAATGTAAAACAAACTCAATACTTGAAATAAATCTTGTTTTATTTTTTCCACATCGTTATTGATTAAATAATTTTGAACATTCAAAGGCAACATGAACAATTCTAAACGTCCTACTCTTTGAAACATGATATTAACAACTTGAATTCGTTTGTCGTTGTAAATACGAAATTCATTATGATTTAATCTTTCTATTTCTTGAGGAGTCATGTGAAAAAATTTATTTTTATAAATATCAGATTGATGTATTTTATCTACAGGATATCTACAAATAGAACATAAAGGATTTTCTTCTTGCCATATCAAATTTCTTTCTTCAGATGATATATTTAAATTTTGAAAACGCGGTAAACATATTTAATAGAGTTTATGATTATAATAGAGTTTATGATTTAATAGCTAAAGCTATTAAATCATAAACTTGTAATTCCATTTTTAAATTTTCATTATTTTCACAAGTTGAATTTAACTTTTCCCACAATATACGTCTGCGTGTTTTGTGAAGTAAAGAAATTCCTGGTTGAAAATAGGCATGTAGACACGTTAAAGGATTTCTTTCTAAACTTTCAATAGTATTTTCATAATAAAAAATCCATTGAGTAATCACGTGTCCTTGTTCATCTAAACCAAAACATTCTCTTGCTAATGTTTCATGAATGCATTCAATGACGATGGAATGACAATGATAACTCAACTCATATAAAGGTTTAACTTTTGAAGTGGGATTTTCTTCAAACTTTGTAATATTTGTTTCACAATCAAACGTCATTAAAAAAGGAAATAAGTTTCTACTTGTACACATGAATGAATTTATTGGGCGATAGTTACTAATGCAATCGTTGTATGTAAATTTGTCAGGTTTATAATAACCTTCACATTCGTGTGTCTCTGTAGTAAATTTTTTTCCACATTCTGAAGATTGAAAAAGAACACGTGACTTGTTAGAAGAAAAATGTACAGTAGAAAATTTTTATTCAACATACTTGAATGAAAAGCATGAAAAGAATTGTTTTTTTGAAAAATACAAATTTTTATAGTGTTTTTTGTTTTTTTCCGTTGATTAGCTTTATTTTTTTTCTCGTCATTAATAAAAACTCTTTGAGAATCTTGATCGTCTTTGGTAATGTTTGCGCTTTTGTAGACCACTTTTAATAATTCTGTAAGAGTACTTTTATATTGGGATTTTAATTTAGAATGCAACAAACGAATTTTGGTATTACTTTTGTTAACAGCGAAAATTTTAATGTTAATACGATCAAAAGTATTTTCATAAGCAAAACAGTGACATAAATCAATCAAAGTTTGAAATGACATATTTTTAGATTTTTTTTTTAAATTTTGTAAAATGTTTTTCCCAGCCAAAATATTTTGTTCATCTTGATCTTCAAAAAGGAGTTTAAAAATATTTTCTTCTGAATATAAATCAGTTGCATTTTTTCCAAAACTTTTTTATTCCATTCTTTAATTGTGCACACATTCCATTGAGGAATTAATAAAGAGATTAGAAAAGCAGAATAAAAACATAAACCTGGTTCAAATAAAATACTATAATCTAAAAACATTTTTCTTTTTTATTCATAAGAGAGTTTTGTATAAGTTTGAGCTTTTAGCGGACTTTGCCATTGTGTTATAGAATGACGTATATACCATTCACCAAACCATTCGTTTGCATCAATTTCTTTGCTTCTCTTTTGTTGATTTTTAAATGAAATTCTTTTTTTGTTTTTTTCGTAATATATTTTGTCGTGTTTCTCTCTCTCTCTTATTTTCTTTGCTTCTTTTTTTTTAGTCAAAAGTATTTTTTTATTTTTTTCGTAATATAATTTGTTGTATTTTTTCTTTTTTTGATTTTGTTCATCTGTCGTGAGCATTTTTATTTTAAACCCTGACAATTCAAAATCTCGTAATTTTATCATTGACCTTTCTGTTAAATTGGATAGAGTTTTAATTTTAAAATTACATAATCGTATCAATTTCCATCCGCTATCGTTTTCTAAAATATTAAAAACAGCTCGTACATTGACATCTTGAATAAAACGTAAATTAGTCGGTCCTTCTGATTTTATAAAATAAACAGGCGAATTGGAACAACGTTTCGCTATTTTACAATAACCATTTTCAATAGATTTGCAAGACAAAGTAACAATATTATAACCAATTAAAAAATTTTGAAACAAGTCAGCCAAATGAACTGTTTTTCATTTGCGTTTCAAACCCTTCCATTGTTTTTTGTTCTACATCATAAACAATTTCATCTGGACTTTGAGTTTCTGAATAAAGTTGTGATTCTTCTACAATATCTTCATCTTTATAATCATCTTTAACGTAAAAAAATTGTTCAGTGTATATACTGTTGTTACTAAATTTACTTTCTTCAGTTTGAAATTCAAATTTCATTTTTTATATCTAAAAAAAATTACATGTATTTTTTATAAAATTCCAAAACATCTGAATCAACAGTAATACTTTTAAATATTTTTTGTAATTCTAATTTATTATTAATAATTATAAAAATATCATTAATATTACAAACTCGTGATAAAGAAACATAATAAAGACTATTATTAAAAGCCTTTGAATTAAATTTAACAACTGCTTTATTCATTGTACATCCTTGCGCTTTATGAACAGTAAAAGAAAAAGCCAATTTTAAAGGTAAACCCAATCTTGAGCATACAACAGCATGACAACAATCTAAAATTTCTTCTTTAACACATTCAATTTTGACTTCTTTTCCATTCATATTGACCCAAACAGCATTATTTTCTATTAAAATGACTGTGCCAACAGTGCCATTGCACAACCCTTCTTCAACATTGATATTTCTTACCAGCATAACAATAGCTCCAATTTTAAGATAAACAGCTGCTGGAATTTGAAACGAACATTGTTTGTTTGGATTTTTAATAACATCTTTAGCGTAAAACCAATAGCCTTCGTTCTTTATACTTTTCATTTTATCATTATTATAAAAATCAACTTCCACATTTCTAAAAAATAATCTTGTATATTTATTATTCAAATTTTCATCTTTTTCAAAACAACGTGTCATAAAATAATCAATAGTTTGATCTGAAACTCGACCAAAACGTATTTCGTTTAAAGCTCCAAAAAATTGTGCATCTTTTTTTTTGCTTAAAGCATTCGGTTAAAATCAAAACTTCTGTCATGTATTGTTGCCATATTTTAGATTTAAAAACAAATTCTCTTTTAATAGGTGGTAATTGAAAAAAATCACCACAAGCAATAACTTGTATACCACCAAAAAATTCATCAAACCATTGTTTAATTTCACAAGCTATTAAATGCAACAAATCAAATGTTTGAGCATTAATCATTGAAATTTCATCAATAATTAAAACATCAGTTTCCAACCACGTTTTTTTAATATCTGGATGCATATGTCGTTTATAATAAGCTACACTTTTAACACCTGTTTCTATACCAGCAAAAGCATGTATAGTGACTCCATTTAATAAATGAGCTGCTTTTCCTGAACTTGCAGTAATATGTATTGTTTTATAAATTTGTATACTTTGATCAATTTCTTTGACAATATAACTTTTTCCACAACCAGCACTACCAGTAAGAAAAAAATTGATTCCATCATCAAGCCATTGAAGCGCTTTTTGTTGTTGTGAAGATAACATTTTATTATTTTGCTGAAAAAAAAAATTTATTTTGAATATAAATACATTACAGCATATTTTACAAAAATCATCATATATATAATGTTCCTATCAATGAATTTTTCCAGTTGATTTGAAAAATTGTTTTTGTTTCCATTAACACGTGATAAAAATCTCACAGCTAATACTTCATCGTCGTTCAATACATTTTTTTGTTCGTTTAATAACTCCAACTTTTTATTATCATTTTCATTTATTTTATTCATCTAAAAAAAATTTTAATACACTTGATCATAACATTTTTCACAATATATAAATGAACAATTTTCCCCATCAGAATATCTATATTCATCACAATCCTCACATTCGTTTAAATAATGTTTACATTTTTCAATTTCTAAACATTTTTCTTTTACATGATTTAATAAATCTTCTTTAGATATCATTTTATAAAAGTTATAAAAACTTTCAAAATCCAAATTCAAATAAACATGATAATGAATTTTTATATATTGAAACACCATCAAAATCAATATATAGGGTACTCTTTTCATTTCTTCATTGAAAAACCCATCCCACTTGTATTTCAAATACCATTTACAATGACGACATAAAATTTGTCTTGAAGTAATCGCATTCATTCAAATTTCTTCTAAAGTAGCTGGGTGAACTTGATTGAATTTATATATGCTTTCCATCAAAAAATCCAAATCATTTTCTGTTAGTTGCATTTTTTTTTATTATATAATCTAAAAAAAAATTCTTTTCAATATAAAATTACAATTAAGTAAAAAAATTATTATTCTATATATAATCCATTCACTAAATTATAGTCTTTCTTTTCGGAATTATTATATTCTAGAATCTTTAACTCGTTTTTTTTTACAATCACAACATATATTGTTCACTAAACATGGACAAGAACCCAAACAAAGAATTTCGTCTTTATGATATTTATAAGTATTCCGTAGCAAATCTTCTCATAAACCAATTTTTTTAGCACTCAATATAATTTTATTTTTCATTTTTTTATTATGTAATCTAAAAAAAATTTATTCAAAAAATTAAAAAAAATACAAAAAAAATTTAAGTTTAATTTGATGATTCGTCTGAAGATTCATCTAAGGACTCGCATTCCATTTGAAATTTTTTCTCGAGATCGTTCTCATATATATATTTCTTTACTTTATCATGAATATGAATACAAAATTTACATGGTTTTTCAGCATTACACTTGTTTTCACATGAATCCATAGATATTATAAGTTTTTCTATTTCTCCACTTGTATCCGATTTCGCAACATAATCCAAAAATTCATCAAGATCAATATCTGCATCCATTAATTCCTTATATAAATCAAACTCTGTAAAACTTGTTTTAGGCATTTTTTATTATGTAATCTAAAAAAATAATACAAAATGAATCAATAATAATATTCGTAATTGACATCATAAAAAACTTTCTTTATTTTCATAAATAAAATTCTTATTATTTGAACATTCTAAACACAATTGCTCTAAACAAATACATTTAAACATTTCTTTTATTTTATATTTATGAATAGGAAAAGCCATGTTCAAAAAATACTTTGAAAAACCACTTTTGATCGAAATTTTTATTATCATATGATAATATTCTTTCACTGTATCCACTAAATAATCACAAGTTAAACAAAGAATTTTATATTCGTATTCTTGACATTGACAGTCGGTCAAATAAACAATCTTTTTCTTTTGATTATTATCAATTTCCAAAAGTTGATCTTTAGTTAAATTGATTTTATTCAAAGCTTTCAATATCATCTCTTCCATTTCCATTTCCATTTTTTTATTATGTAATCTAAAAAAATACATATTGAAAAAATTCTACCAAAAAACTATATCCAAAAATACTTCTTAATTTAACATAAATATGACAAGCATTCAATTACAAAATACACAAATAGGAGAACAATCACATTGTGCAATTTTACAAAGAGCTTCGTATACAAAATCACGTTCTTTACAAATAACATGGAGCAATGCTTCCATACAATTTATTTTTTTTGCAACTTTTTTACATATTTCCGAACCGTGTAGACTTAAACACCATCCTGAAAATAACAATTCCGCAAAACTTTGTAATAAAAGTCTTAAAAAATATTCTGAATATTTTTTAATTCGTAGTTTTTTCGGTTTGATTTGTCTCACTTGTTTTAAAAAATCATCCAATTCTTCTTAAGACATTTTTTTACGATGTAAATCTTCCAAACACACCTATTTTATTACTCGGAGTTTTTCTGCTTTTATTTGTCGCACTTGTTTTACAAAATCATCCAATTCTTCTTGGGACATTTCTATACGATAAAAATCTTCCAAATACACCCATTTTTCTAAATCTCTACGAACTTTATTGTAAATATCAAATTCCAGTACTTGTATTTCTTCATCTTTAGGATGCAAATAAATTAGTTTTGCAAGATCATTGTTTCAATTTTATCAATAACAATACCAAAACTTCCATCTTCATTTTTAACAACTTCACCTTCATAAAACACTTCCATTTTTTTTATTATGTAACCTAAAAAAGTAATTACAAAAAATTTATAATATAGTATATTTTTTAAATATTTTAAGTACACATTGTTTAATTTTTTCTTCGTTAATATATAGTCGAATTAAATCCAAATTTCTTTTACAAGAATCACAAGGTTGCAAACCAGAACAATTTTCTTCATAGCAAGAACCCACACCTTTTCTCATTTCTTTTATCGTTGGACTATCATCGTGAAAAACAGCCACGTCTAACAAAAGCTTTGTAGTTAAATTTTCAACATGATATTCAAAAGACATTTTATTATGAAAACTAAAAAAATACAATAAAAATTAATTAAAAATTATTTTATTTATGAAAAATTTCTTCGAATGTTCATTCATTGCATAAACAAATTTAGTCTTTCGACAATTTGGACACAATTCTATATGTTGACATATTGTTGGCAGTGGTGTTATAAAACTATTTGACTCTTGTACTATTATTTTTACCATTTTTTTATGTAATCTGAAACAAAATCTAACTTAAAAAAATACAATAAAAAAAAATTTAAAATGAGTTGGTTCCATCAAGAACTTTGTTTACATTATTTATTAATGTTTTAAGATCAGATATCACGACGGTTATTTCTTTAATACGTTTTTGACATTCTGAACAAAGAGCTTCACATTTACAAACTTCTAAATAATCACCAGTTGAAAGTTCTTCTTTTGTAACTGTTTCAATTTCCATTTTCTATTATGCAATCTAAAAAAACAATAAAAAAATTTATTTAATCTAACAAAATAAAAAAAACTTATTTAATCTTCAAAAAAAGTGCTCAAAAATTCCATTGTTTTTATAAATGAATGTTGTAATTCTTCGCGAATACGTATTGTTTTTTCAACCTTATGTTCAAAAAAAAAATGATTCATTATTTCTTTGCGAAATTCAGGAACATTTTTTTCAATATACTCAAACATAGCCATTTCTCTTTCTTCTTGTTTTTCTTTATCTTCTTCTATTTCTCTTTTAAGCCATCCAATATGTTCTTGATTTGTCGTAAATAATTTGTACATGGCTTGCAGATACACTGTAAAGTTTTCAATCTGTTTTTAAAACAATCTTTTTCAGCATCTCTCGTATTAATTTATTCATTTCTTCTATAGCTTCATTTAAAATGTCGTCATGGAAATTATTAACAAAATGTTTAAAATCTTCACCAAAATCAACAAAATATTTTACTATTTTATATTTAACAGCAACATCTGCGTTCAGTTTATCCATCTTTCTGTATTTATGAGTGATGTATTTTCCAGATATGAATTTAAATTTTTCAATTAAATCCATGTTTTTAGTTTACCTAAAAAATACAAAAAATTTAAAATACAAAGTTTAAAAAAGACAAAAGTTTAAAAAATTACAAATTTTTAAAAAAATCACAAAGTTTAAATATACAAAAAAAAATTTTACTCGTTAATAATATATAGAAAAGTAGTGATAAAATAATTTTTAATTGTTTTTTTTAACAATAATCTTTCTTCGTGAATAGATAAATAATTAAAATCTTTCATATCAATATTAGTTTTTATATGCGATAACATAGCTTGATCTCGTCTGTTAAATTCTTCTTTTTCTCTTGATACAATAAAATTATCTTCTTCAATTCCAACATTGGAAATTGCAATCATATGACATAACATTTCTGTTATCAAATTTCGCAAATTTACATTTTCTTTTATAAATGTGATGTTTTCATTTATCGCTTCTATTATTTTTTCAATCTCCTTCAATATTCCGTCTTGATGTTCATCCATAGTTATAAAATCTTGCAGGATAACAAAATGAAAATAAAATTCTTGAGATAATTTTTCCAAAGAATTCCATAATTCTTTTTCAGAATGATGTATTGCCCCATATTTGTTAATGCATTCGATTTCATATTTACTCCAACTACTTTTTTTAACAACAGTCTCCATGTTTTTTTAGTTGATCTAAGAAATAATTACAAATTAAACAGTTAAATTATTAAAAACATATTCTAAATCGTGAGTATGTTCAATGTGTTTATAACTAAAAGTTAACAATTCTGATAAGTTTTCTGCAATTGCTTGTAAACTAATTATATAATTATAAATAAAACTGTTCTTTTCCATTTCATTCATGCCATCTATGATAATTATTTCTATTGAATCTATATATAATTTTTCTCTATCGCCACAAACACGCTGAATTTGAGAAAAAATATCCAAATACCTTTCCAATTTATTTAACGACATAACTTGAATTGATTGCATAAAAGAGCTTTTCATAGCATTAAAATCTTTAAGCACATTACTATATGAGTTTGTTTCAAAGTTTTTAACATAGCCCATTATACTTGATAAACGACAATAAGGGTTCTTCATCATGTCGTAAAATAGTATCCCAAGCTTCTTTTGAAAGCCAGCAATTCATTTTTATTAGTAGACTAGAAAAAAGTAAATTAGAAATTGATAGATAAATTCTTAAAATGATCTTCTAAATGATTTTCTACAATAAACTTTTAAGCAAAACTTAATAATTCTCAAAATTTTTCTTCAAAAAAACTTAAGTCATCATTCATATATTCATTGTCAAAAATTTTTTTTCATAATTTTTTGAACGTTCACATTGTTC
The DNA here is from genome assembly GCF_038396675.1 of Hydra vulgaris. Classification (NCBI taxonomy): domain Eukaryota; kingdom Metazoa; phylum Cnidaria; class Hydrozoa; order Anthoathecata; family Hydridae; genus Hydra; species Hydra vulgaris. The sequence goes on along the minus strand of NC_088933.1, from coordinate 690,293 downwards.
TCGAATACAAACAAAAACAATCAAATATGCATTTAGATTATCCAACGAAATATTACCAATAGTTTGTTTAAAAATCATTTTCATATTATCGAGTTTATCATGTGTGTCATTAAATGAAATAATTGGTTTATTTTCTACATATCCAAGTATTTTTTGTAAACGAGAATGTTGTTTATGATCGAGTTTAAAAATACTTTCCCAATCTTGATTGATTTCATTTTCTTTACGAATTTGTTCGAAAATAGTATCCTAAGGATGTTGAATCATTTTAATTAGTTTATTTGCGATATGTGCGATCTCAACAAAACAAATAATTTATTCAGATGCGAATTGCAATTATCAAAAGACGACAACAATTTTAAAATGCCCAAAAGCGAAGTTACTAATAATGTAGTTTTTAAATTTAATCACAACAAAATGACCAAAAAAGTATTGGAAAGTTTAATGGATGATATGCAAGCTGCTCAAAACAGAGCTTATATGTCAGTGGCTTATCCTAAAACTCACGTATTAAAAACAGTCGAGTTTAACAATTATCCGATACGATTAGGAAAAGAAGACGATGAAATTTATATTACAGAATATGAAAGATTAATGGCCATAGAACCTTCTTTTCACAACACTATAAATAAAAATGGTGTTTCTAGAAGTTTAAATCAAAATTTGAAAAAAGTCTGTGCTGAGTTAGCTGAAAAAGAAACAAACGAAACGCCTGCAAAAAAACTAAAAGTCGAAGCAGAAGTACCAGAAGAAGATGAAGAATAATTATTTTTTTCGTAATTTTTTAATTGAATTAAAAAAACCTGTTTTATTCATAAAAAACTTGTTTTTTCTTAACATTTTTTCCTATATAAAAAATTCAAAAAATAATATTCTAGTTCATTTTTGAAAGAGAAAATGACTAGCAAACAACTAGACGAAAATCTAATCAAAGCTGTTTTACTTTTTTATCCAGATAATGAATTACATCCTAAGTTATTTGAATTTCATTATTTAAATAACACTTATGAAGAATGGCAGGATATTATATTATCATATTTAAAAAAATTTAACTTGGAATTAAATTTGGAAGAAAAAAAATGGATTGATTTATATTATATTTTTATAGCAAAAGACTATGAAAACTCTCTTCATTTATTTGAAAAAGCTTCTCGTTGTGATATGACTTTTGAAGAACAATCACCATCATGGAGAACTACCATGTTTGAAGTATGTCGCCTGATTAACGATGATTTTTTAAATATAACAAAAACAACGTAGAAAAGCAACACGAAGAACAAAGAAAAAAATTGGACGATTTTATTAAAGTGTATAAACTTTATTACAAAACGAAAGATACAGAAAAGAAATGTACACCGTGGAAAAGCAAACTTAAACAAACTTTAAAATATTATTTTTTATTTCCTTATATATCTAACAAATGGAAATATGATGAATTGAAGAAAAATTGTAAAATATTAAAAAATGAGTATCCTGCTTGCATAGAACAACCACTTTATTTTTCATACAACGATAAAGTTTTCTATAATGGATATTACAGCATTTATACACCTGTTCCTATTTATAAATATTTTATACTCGAAAAAGTTCATATAGAAGATGATAAAGTTTATATTTATAAAGCTTTTGATCGTTGCAATTTTCACAATAAAAAATTGATAGAAATGTTTCCTTCTGCTCAATGGTTTTTTTTCTTTAAAAGAAATTTTAACATTTCAAAGATTTTATACAGAAAAGAAAACGAAGTTTATAATTACGAAAACAACAAAATAGTATCAAAACAACCTATTCATACAAACATTCACTACACCAAATATTATGTGACTGCAAAAGAAGGATTATAAACAAGACATTTTTTATTTTTTTTTTCCATTTCAAAAAGTTGATATACAAATTTATTTACTTGAAATATATTATCAAAACATTCACATTTGTCTTTTTTGAATATGTAAATACATTTAGTATTGTCTTTTATAAATTTAATAAAACTTGCATATTCGATAACACTAAACTCTGTACACTGTCGCACGTTGCCAATTTTTATAAATCCATTGACAAAATCTTCTTAATACAAACTAAACATGCACGTTTCATATTTAGGACAATGTTGCAACGTGAGTTCTTTATTTTGCTGATTTAAAAAATGTTCCATACATATATCTTCATTTTTGGCATATAATGGTAAACGAGAAATATTAGGAAATAATAACCTATTTAAATCGAACATATATATTTTTTGTTCTTTTATTGAGCGCAATACATCATTTTCCAAATTACCACCTTTATAAAAAACAAGATTGTATTTGTATTTCGAAAATATAGCTTTTAAATAATCGACAACAGATCTACAAAATATTATTTCGACTGTATATTTAAAAGTAGGATAATACTCTAAACCATGAATGTTATTTAAACAAAATATACAAATATTTTTTTCTCTTTTCTCCTAATGTGTCAAAATGCACGCAAGGAAACACTTGTGTATGGAAAAATTGTTTATCACCAATTGAACGCAGACATAAATCCCTTATACAATTTCTTCCCCATGGATGAATTTCATTGTTTATAAAAAATTCCAAGTCCAACAACCACAACTAAAAAAATAATTCTTTTTTAAAAAAAAGAAACGGATTCTTTTAATAAAATGAATAAAAAAGTATAAAAAAATCAGTTTTTGAAAATTTTTTACATATTTTTTATTATTAAAAAATGAATCGCGTTGATAGCATTATTAAAAAAATTCATAACAATTGCGCAGTGTGCGCGCTTGATGAAGTATCTAAAAAATATGAATATCGTGAAAATAATTCTGGAAATTCTTCACATAACTTGAAAATCGTCTGATTTTCAAGAAGAAAAACATTATACAGATAAAAAAATAATTGAATTTTTACAAAATGTACTCGATTCTAAAAGAATAACATTAAATTCCTACAGTATTGAAAAATGTTTTAAAAATAGTGAATTTAAACATTTGCTCGAAAATCCACAACTTTGTTCAAAACATCTCGAACGCCTTGACAAATTGAAAGAACAACATCTCGGCGATAACAAAATAACTGAATACTATAGAGCTAAACTCACTATTTTGTTGCTTCAAAGATATATCAAACCTACTTAAGATCAAACAGATGGCGATCAAACAGACGGTTTTGTAGATACGTTTACTACAAAAATATTACCTACTGTCTCTTCTTTGATAGAAAAACTAGATGGAGCGTTAAAAAAAAAAATCTGTTAAAAGAAACATTGAAGGAATTATAAAAGAAGGAACCAGCGATAAAAAAACTTTATTTATGAATATATTACACGCTATTGTAACCATATTTATTACGAGTTTTTTTAGTTTAGAAAACGAAGAATAAAAAAAATGTCAACTGATGATTCTTTATTTCGTTTTTTTAAAAATTCTGAATTTAAAGATTATTTTATAGGAATTTATGCTTAACTTAATCAAACTCACACTCATATTCATGTTATTAATAATATGAAAAAAAATGGTTCTTTTATTATTTACAACAATGAAAAAAACCACAAAAAACCACAAAAGAAGCAGGTCAACATTGGTGAGTATTGATGAAAATAGACAAAGCTCATTTTTTTTGTTTTGATAGTTTAGGAGAAGAAAGCGTGTTACAACAAATTCCAAAATATTTAAGATTTAATACACATTTATTTGAAGCAGTAGAAGAAATAAGCAGCAATATACAAATCAACACTATTAATATTAACTATAACGAAATGGATATCAGTTCTTATATACGACAAACAAATCATTTCCCTACAGAATGGACAGTAGACAATCATGAATTTTATTGGTTTACAAAATTTATTTTAAAATATAGCGAAATAACTTACAATCAAAACGTGTTTTTTTCATACAACAAATTTCCTTTTCAATGGAATGATAGCAGTTTATGTGGTGCGTTTGCCGCTTATTTTGTTGCTTTAGTATTTCGCAATGAAAATGTTTTATTAACTGATCAAATTTATTTACCTTCACTGTGCAGACTGTTAAATTATTATTTTTGCAATGTAACAACTCTTCATGCATCCCAACTAATTCAACTAAATCTGCATCCATTTTTTCAATTTATTAAAAAAGAGCTCTTTCAATATCTTGATGTTACTGCTAAACAACTGTTTGAAAAAGACATGCAATTGCATTTATATATGAGAAAACTGGAAAATCTGGAACGAGAACTTTTGTCTATGAAAACAAAACAAATTCCTTTGAATCATGATATTTATGAAAAACAAATATTAGCTCAAAATGCTATTAAAATATTTTTAAAAGACGCTGGGTTCTTGAGAACAAATTACGAAGCTGCATGGGATAAATTATCCATATTAGATATTAAAGCTATTCCATCTGTAATGAACGAGGAAAATATTTATTATATGATACAAAATGAAATGGATAAAATTTAAGTAAACAATTATACTCGATTAAGGACTGCCAATCTATTTTTAGATAATCCTATCGATGATGTCATGACTAAAAAAAAAATAAAAAGACAGCTAGCTCTGAATTTAATATCGTTAACATGAAGAGATCATCACACATACTACTGGAAGAAATCGTGGAAGAAAAATGTTTAACTTGTAACGGTTATAGAGAATTATATTTCATGATTTTCAGAAATAAAAAAAACACAGTGATGTTAAAAGACTGCACTTTACATGTTATAAATAAACAAGTATGGGTTTTTAACACAATCACAAAAAGAAGCGCAAAAATTTATTTACATAAAACAACTTGTTTAACTTGCAAAGGAAAAAAGACAATTAGCATAAAACGCTATAAAAAGAAAAAAACAGAAGAAAAACAAGACAATTTTTTATTTGTACATATTTATTCTTTAGAAGATTTTAAATGGTATATTTTTGTCTTTTTTAATATACTTCAAACACTTTATCAGACGCCATATAAGGGTTAACGGATTTTATAACAACAGGATTTGGAACAACAGTTTTTGTTTTTTTGCCTTTCCACGCTTTTCTTATACTGTATAACAGTGAACCCACTTGTAATGCGTTGGTCACATTTTTAGGAGTAATAAAATCAGCTAATCCTCTTCCTCGTCGAACTTTTCGTCGTATCTTACGTCTATAACGTCTTGTCCTTCTTCGTCGATAAGCCATCCTCCCGAAGATTTAATAACAAATTTTAGAAACTTTTTTTCGGTTATTTCAAAATAATGTTCTTGACCGTCTTCATATATAAAAACTATATTGAGTTTATTATTTGATCGTGTTACTTTAATGAAATAACCATGTTTTGAAGCGCATAATAATGAAAAATCCTCTTTTGTGTTACAAGCATTAAACACTACACCATAAAATTTAGTTAACTGTGGTTAAGTATAAAAATCTGACACATAAGTCTCAAAATCCATTTTTTAAACACGACCTTCTTCTTCAAGTAACCAAATATCAAATGACTCTTTGATGACTTCGATAACATCCTCATATACCATTTCAAATTCGCGTTTCTTTTCATCATAAATAAAATCAATATGTGCTTTATTATCAACACGAGTTATTTTGATTTGCTTATTACCATCCAAACGAAAAAATAATTTAAAGTTTCCATGAACTTGTTTTAAACTATCATTACCTGTTAAACTAGAAGTTTCTAGATTAACAATTGATTTATAAAATTCTTGTAAACAAGTTTTAAAATCCATTTTTATTTCAAATGAATTTATTAATATAAAAAAACTAAATGAATTTTTAATATAAAAAATTCATTTAGTTAATTTATAGTTTTTTTAAAAAAAACAACAGAAAAAACACTGTTAAATTAAATTTTTTAACAATATATTTTTGGTATTTCTTTACCAACATAAAAGACACCGTTTTTTACATGTGAAATAGTATATAATTTATTTAAAACATCATAATCTAAAACTAAACCACCTAAAAAAGTAGATATTTTTCTATGTCCTTTTTTCTTATTGCCGCTGATAATTTCAGCGGTTCCATCTTTATATTGTAAAGTTAAAATGTAATCATCATAATAACTTGTGTCCGTTCTTAAATTTTGAACCACGTTTCTTTTCGTCTTTTTTACTTCTGTTAACAGTAGAAGATAATCTTTCAAATTTTCTTTTACGTGTTTATAAAACGTTTTCATAAAACATCTTTTACAATACTTTTTATTATGCGTTCTTCTATGAATATGTTTGCACGCTTGCAGTGAATTCATTTTTGAAAATAAACGTTTACAAAGTTTTTGCTTTTTTATAGTTATTTTTTAATCCGCTTAAAATACAGTTTTAAAAACATCACCAAGTATGGGTATACCTCCTAATATGTTACCGAGGAGACCTTTACCACGTTTTCTCAATACACGTTTTCGCCCTCTACCAACTAAAGAATGATAAGGTCTAGGATGGAGTAAATGTTTTCGGTGAATAAAAATATATCTTTTAGCAGTTCTGTCTCCAAGATCTTTTATGTCTCATTTTTTTAATATATTTCGTTTCTTTGTTTATTTCGGTCAACTTTTGTTAAAACAAAACGATATATCGGTTTTCCTACTCGATTCATTTCTCGATTTTGTTTATTATTTATATACTTGTTTTTTTTTTTCGATAACACATCAGTGCTTTTCTACAAATTTGACGCCCTATTTTTTTCAAGTTTTTATTATTTCTTCTACGTCTTAGAGTTCTTATTTCTGTATTATTAGGATCTGTTAACTCATTTTCATCGAAAGAAGTTCTATCAAAAAATTCAAAAAAAGCATCTCTATGAAAAGGATATTTCCCATCTACTGTAAATTTTGGTAATTTAGTTGAATATTTTGGTCTTAAATTACTTTTATGAAGTGACGGTTTTGAAAACAAATTTCGTCTTACAATCATCCGAAAATTCAAAATCGTCTGCAGACATTTTTTTTTGGACTTGTATTTTTTTCAACTTTTTTTTGACTTTGTTTTTTTTTATATGTTTTTTTTACAACATAAAAAACTTTGTGTCACCCTGACACTACCTTACTTATTCTGTCTTTATTTTATCTTAGTAGGCCTACATAGTTATATTTTTCTTATAGTGTTTATTTTTTTGGCCGTTTTTTATCTTACTTACTTACTTAGTCCTTTCTTAACTTACTTAGTTCTGCCTGATTTCCTTAATCTGCTTACTCACACACTCGTACGCTAACTCGTTCTTACACACTCAGACATTACTCGACGAGTATTTCTACCCACCGTGATTACATATAACTTCCTAGACATTACTCGACGAATATTTCTACCCACCGTGATTACATATAACTTCCTAGACATTACTTGACGAGTATTTCTACCCACCGTGATTACATATAACTTCCTAGACATTACTCGACGAGTATTTCTACCCACCGTGATTACAAATAACTTTCTAGACAACACTCGACGAGTATTTCTACCCACCGTGATTACATATAACTTCCTAGACATTACTCGACGAGTATTTTTACCCACCGTGATTACATATAACTTTCTAGACAACACTCGACGAGTATTTCTACCCACCGTTTTAACATTGAACTTTCTAAACTTTCTAAACTTTCTACTACCTTCACCGAGAGTCGAACCCACAACGGTCTAATGACATGGCGTTTGAAACATAGTGCGGCGAGCGAATGCACTATGCTACGTCGACGTATTGGTTCATAAAGTTTTGAATTTATTTAACATGTTGTTTTAACACTTATCGCAGAGTTTTTTCTTCGTAGAGTTTTTAAAAAGTTGTTTACTTCGTTTTTTAATCTGTTTTAATCTTGGTCATAAAAGCGTTATTAAAACTTTCTAAATTTAAATAACATGACACAGCATTTTCTTTTCACTGAATAAAGTTGCATCATTTACTCTTTTGTGCAAACTAATCTGTAGAGATTAAATTTTATACATAAAAAGTGCGTTTTTTACTAACAAAACCAAATCGCAAAAACGCTTTACTAAACGCACAACTAAAATGAGTCAATATTATAAAGACAACGAAATTGTTCAAAAAAAATTAATTTTTCAGAAGAAGAAATAGAATTTTCAGAAGAAGATGAATCACCTGATGTTATCGAAATAGAAGATAAACAAGAATTAGAATTTTTTTATCATGATATTATGGAAAATAAAAAACCAGAAGTTATTGAAATAGAAGATTATGAGGAATGTGGTAAAAATTACGACGAAGAGACGGATGGAGAAGTTCATTTTAAAATAAGATATAATCCACAAGAAAAAGTAAGTTTTTTGAAACAATATTTTTTTATAAAAAACACATATTATTTTTTTGAAAGTTTTTAAATTTTTTTAATTAAAAGAAAATAGCGAAACCAACCACAGAAATAAACGAAAACCAAGAAAACAATATTTTTTAAAAAAAAGTAAGTTAATTTTTTTAAAAATATTTGTTTCCAAATGAAATAAATTTTTTTTAAGACTTTTTTTTTTTTTTTAGAAAATAATCAACAACAATAGAAAAATGAGGAGGAAAGTCAGAAAATTAAAATACAATATTAACAAAGCATTTAATTTAAAATATATAATTTTTTATATGTAAATACATTATTTATTTTTTCGTCTTATATATGCTTGTTTTAATTGATGTTTAATATCGACATATGATTTGGCAGTATGAACCCAACGTTTTATTCTTTTACCAACTCTTCCAAGTTTACGGTTTGTTTTATTATCTTTATATCTATTATTTGTTCTTCGTAAACAAGATAATATTCTTTTACAATTACTCGGTAAATACTGACTTTCAGTCTGTGTCGATGTTGAACTTTGTTTTGTACTCGTTTGTGTTTGAACTGCTTTTTTTGTTCTAGGAACTGTTGTTTTTGTACGTGCCATGTTTACAGTGTTTAATGATCTAGGATTATACCTTATTTTAGGCATTTTATAAAAAATGATATTTTTTATTTATATATGTTTTGTTTATTACAAAAATAATATAGTTTTTATATTTAAATAAACCTATTTATTTTATTAGTTATAACAATGAGATTTATTACCATAAATAAAAGTCAATATGAACTTTTCAATGATAGTCTTAGTGACCAGCTTTATATTATTCAAGATGGTAAAAAACGCCTCATCAATCAAGTGTTTGCGTACAATCCAAAGAGAGGTAATTAATTTATGGTTTACATCTAAAATAAAAAAATTATTTTTTATAATTCTATTTTTTTTCTTATAGATGAAGAAATACTAAGACTGCGAAATTTTAGAAATTTTGTAGAAAACTACGTACGTGAGATTAGAGAAGCAAGACATTCCCACGCCCGTCGTAAGTTTAACTTTACTACTTTTTATTAATAAAAAATAAATACATATTTTTAATAATTTCCTTTTTTTTAGATAATCCTTATCCAGTAGCCACAACTAGAGAAGTCGGTCCCTCTCACTGGGACTACTCGCTACGTAAGTTTAACTTTACTACTTTTTTTTATTAATAAAGTAATATAAAACATTTTTAAATATTTTTCTCTCCCTTTTTTAGAGAGTCCAGACCCAGAACCGCAAGAATCCTAAAAAAATTTTTTTGTATATATATCTTTTTAAAGAAAAAATTATTTTTTAGTCTTTTTACATATTTCTTTTTTTTGTTTGTTTATTTGAATTTTATATTATCTTTTTATATTTTTTACTTTTTTTTAATATATAATAGAAAAATGAATAAAATAATAAATAATATTGCAAAAGAACTTCATTATCATTGGAAACAATTACCTATATATTTAAATTTCACAAGAAGTCATATTAAAAAAATCGATAAAAATTACAAAAAAAACTATGATAAAATAAAAAAACTTTTAGTTATCTACATATTGCAACACGTAAATAAAAAAAGAGCGATAAATCATATATATTCGATAATATCAAAGTGGCAGAACGAAACAGATAATAAAGAACTTTTATTTAAATTATTACAATGTAAATTAGTTATAATTAATGTTTTTTATAATAAAAAATTTTTTTAAGCAAAATAATAAAAAATGAATATATCACGAACAAATATATCACGAATGAAAATCAACATTGCCAAAAATTTAAAAAGTCGATGGGAAACAATGGCCGAATATATAGAATATAAAAAACTAGACATTGAAGTAATTCGTCACGATTATCAATCAGCAGAAGACAGAATCTTTCGTGTATTAACTTTATTATTTCAAAGAAAATCAGAAATGGACGCATTAAAAACTTTATATGATGCATTTTGGTATTGGACATTGGACTTGGCCACTCAAAACAAAACAAATCAAGAACTCTTAAACAACATAAAAGAGAGTATGGAAATGTTACAAAATTTTATATTACAATAACATTTTTTTGTAAATTTTTTTTATTTTTTAGCTAACTAATATAAAAAATGAAAGAATATATCAAAACTTGCAAATGTCATGAAGAATTTTGTTATCATGATTTATGTTTAACTGAAAAAGAAGAGAACTTTATCAAAGAAATAATGGATAATGAAGAAATGACAGAAGAAGATTACAAAAAATATTTAGAAGATTTACTTGAAACAGATGAAACAGTTGAACATGATGAAAATGAATATATTGAAGAATTAAAAAATCAAATGCTGGAAAAAGAAATGGAAAAAGAATTAGAAGAAATACAAAACGACATACACGAGTTGATTAATGAAATGGACATTGAACAGTATATCAATGAAGTTATTAAAAAAATGGACGAGTTACTTGAACTGTAATTATAAATTTTTTATAAATTAAATATAAATTTTTTTTAGCAAACATAATAATGACAACTAATAATAATGAAAATTACGATGATATGTTTCCTGGTCTTGGTAACGTGTTTGAAGAAGTGTTGGAAAACATTGAAGTAGAAAATATAAACGAACATGTTTTACTAGACATTGAAATAAACGATTTTTTTCTTATACTTAATGTCCTTGTTTTGTTTATGAATTTTTTATATTTGATAAATTTTTTTTGTTACAAAAAAACGAGTGTATTTTTTATTAATAATTTTTATATAAATAAATGTTTTTTTTATTTTTTTAGCAACTAATTAAAAAAATGGCAGACAACACATATCCATGCTGTTGGAATGGAACACCATCCATTGCTATATGGAATTTACTATGGAACAACTCATGAAACACCAAATAGAATGCTCTACAAATCAATTATCTTACGAACGTTTTACATGTAAGAAAAAGGTACAGGATTTATTAAACCATGAATGCGAATATGAATTTCAAAAAACATGCTTTTTTTGCAATACTGCTGTAAACAATGATGATTATGATGAGCACTCTGTAATATGTTTTCAATATTATAAAGATCAACAAAATAAATATTTTGATCAAATTGTACAAGATGAAAAGAAAAATTTAAATTATTTGAATCTTTCTGTTAACCATATCTTAGCTGGAGCAAAAAATTGTCACGAAATTTTAATAAAACAAATTACAGATAGTAAAGAAATGTTGAACAAGCAAAAAGAACACAAACAAGAAATTAAAAAAATAAATGAAGAAATTACCAAACTACAACAAACCTTGGAAGAAACAAGCAAAAAAATAACAGAATTGAAAAATGTTGTATATGAGAACATAACAGCTTCAGCAAATCAAGAGGAAATACAAAATCTCAATAAAGAAATCATAAAACTCAATCAAATTGTTGAAGAAAACGCTACAGAATTCTTAACATTAAAAAAAACAACTCAACAACCACAAGTAATGCAACACCTCTTTAAAGACAAACATTTCATCAAACTCGATCAAATGAATCTAAGACTATTATCAGACGAAGCTTATTATTCAGAAGCTGTTAACTCACCCGAAGGATATTATTATCGAATAAAAATTTATACTCGCAGCACCAATGAAAACAATGTAGCCATTTTCTTTCAACTTATTCGAGGAGATCTAGATGATGCTTTGAAATGGCCCTTTACCCAAAAAATAATTTTTACTCTGAGAAATAATGAAAAATTTTTCGCTCATACTATCACTCCAGAAAATTATATTCAAAGTTTAAACGCGAGTTCTTTCGATAAACGTACCGAAGAATTTAATGTAGCAGTTGGATTTCCTAATTTCATTTCGCACCAAGAACTAAAACAATTTATTATTAACAATAACTTATTAATTTCTATTACAATTCAATAATTTATTTTTTTTTGTAAAAAAATTGTCATTTTTTTAATTCTATTTTTATCTAATGATTTTTTATGTAATGATTTTCTTCTGTAATGACTTTTTTATACATTAAAATATTTTTTTAGATAAACTAATAAAAAAAAATGAATTCAATAGAGATATTCAGACAAATCAGCCTTGAACTTACTTCTGATAAAGTGAGAAGTATTAGATTCATGTTAAAAATACCAAAAGGAATCAAAGAAAATTTAAAAAAGGCTATCGATATCATAGAATACATTAAAGACAATGTTATAGAAGACGACCAAGGTCATATTTATGAAACTACTGAAAGCAAATTGGAATATTTACTCAACATGTCTAAAGTAATGCATCGAATAGACATTGTGAATAAATATAAAAATCAAATACCACGATTGCCAACATATGAAGAAAGCATGGTTAAAAATCTACCACCTGTTTATTCACCACCAAACACATTTTATCCAAGTGCTGTCATTGAAGCCAAGCAACAAGAACTTTTCAATTTTTACAACCCTTTACCTGAACCACCTGAAGCACCTGAATGTGCTCAAGAACCTGATATCTTCTAAAAAAACTTTTTTTTTTGGGAAACAATTCATAGTTTTTTACTTGTATAGTAAAACTATTACTTGTTTCCCAAACATAATATACCTGATTTTTTTTGTATTTTTATATTTGTAATTTTTTTTAGATTACTAACTAAAAAAATGGGAAGCAACTGGGGCAATATTGGTAACATACTTGAAAAAGAAATTAGTTCATTGCACTACTTGCAGCATAAAACGTAGAAAACTAGTGAACGTCAATTTTCTTATTATCTATTTCATTATGACGATGAAACATTAGATAACATGAACAAATTTACCAATGAAATTCAATCACAACTTACCTTGAAAGATTTATGTAAAAGAACCTTGGCTCATCAAAGAATCAATTATGAATTTGAAAAATTACAAAATAAAATCATCTCTATATTTGATAGAACCAAAATGCGAAACACAAAATGAACTAATGGAGTTTTTATTAGACTATTATTTTATACTTATAAAAAAAACATCTTTTATGAAGAATGCATAATCGAAAAACTACTATTGTAAAACAGTTTTTTTAATATTTTTTTTAGACAACTAATAAAATGCAAAATTACAAAAGAAGCAAAGACTTTTATGCATACGACATCATCCACATTGTCCGTTGGTTTATGCAGGAATCAAAAAATAACATTGAACGCGATATGAAATCATTAAAAGAATTAACGAAAAGAAAATTAGCCATCAGAAAAATACTAATTAAACTCGAATTGTTAAAAGACGAACTTGAAATCTTATTTCTTCATGATTTAGAAAATACTTCTAATGATTTTTTTTATACTAGTGATGAATTTTATAATCACAATCGATTTTTTTGGATACAAAGAAAAATTATATTTTATTTGTACCAAATGTTTAGAACACACTATCGTAATCCTCGTATTAAAGATGAAAAACTTGATTATTTTTATAATTGTATTATAAAATATGCACAATGGGCACAAGATCAATATTATTTTATTACTAATATTAATTTTACACATATAATAGATTATGTTTTATATTTATAGCTAAACTAATAAAAAATGGAAGCAAAAAAGAAACATCAAAGAAAAAGTTTTAAAGAATACGATCTTCAATATGAAAAAATGGTATGGTTTTGTCCAAAAACAAAATTAACATTTAAACTCAACGAAATCCCTACCTTGAAAGATTTATGTAAAAGACAATTAGGATTTTACAGAATAAAAAAAGAAATTATATTATTTAAAGAAAAACTTAAAAATGCAATACCGATACATTATTACAATGAAGAATTCATTATGTATAAAGACTCGTTTTATTTTCCAAGATATAGTGATCGGTTTTTATTTCATTTTTCATCTAAATTAGATTTTTTTTTCGCACAACATACTTTTTTATATCTTTCAGTTGAAATATTTAGTTCGCATTATCATTACGATTTTTTAAACAATACTCAATTTGATCAATTTTATATTTTATTAAAAAAATAATAATAATAATAACATTTTATTATGAATCAAACATTTATACATGTAAACGATATTACTTTATGTTTATAGCTAGAATAATAAAAAAATGAAAAACTATGGTTACGCTAAAAAAACAAAAAAGTACGTCAACAAATGAAAGGTGTATTCATTTCTTTATATTTTTTTAAATTAAAAAAAACTTTTATTTAACCTATTTTTTCTTTTTTTCAGCCATGTACCCTTATTTTTTGAAAATGAAAAAACAAGCGTTGTTACAATCGCAATTATTTAACAAACGATATTTTTGTGCAAAAAAATGTGGATTATGTCAAAGCTGCGAGTTACAAAAAAATAACTTGTTGTATTTTTTTATTTTAGAAATATTTTTTTTATTCCATTTTTGTTTCTTTTTTTATTCCATTTTTTACTTTATTTTTTAATAAAATTTTTATACAACTTTATACTAATATTTTATTTTTTTTAGATAAAAATAAAAATGAATAATAATAATAACAACTGGGAGATGGAACTCGACAGTCCTCCGTTCGAATTTAAACAAGCAAACTTAAAATTAAAAAGACCTATCCGATGCTTAAACTTTGAACAATGGTTAAAACTAGAAATAAAAAATACAGTAAAAGAAAAAAAAGAACCAAAAGAAGAAGAAAAAAAAAAAGAGTGGTTGTGTGACGCTCCGCCTTTTGAATTGTGATTATTTATACGAATAAATTTTTTTACACCTAAACCATTATTTTATTTGCTTACTCCGTCACTTGACGGGTCCCCCTCTCAACATCTTATCCATAAAAACAAATAACATTGTATATATATATATATATATATATATATATATATATATATATATATATATATATATATATATATATATATATATATATATATATATATATATATATATATATAGATATATCTATATATATATATATATATATATATATATATATATATATATATATATATATATATATATATATATATATATATATATATATATATATATATATATATATATATAAATATGGTGCTGGAAATGGAAAATAAAAGATGATGTATATTTATAAAAACTACATCCTTTTTTAATTTTCATACACCTGGGTAGATTGAAAATATATTGTAAATTTTTCTGTTATGTTATAATTCAAAAAAAAAATAGATTAGTAACCGTATGCCATCGAAATTAAAGTAGGTATTTTCGATTAATAACACGGGGTAACTTGAGCATGTTCGTATTACACAGAAGTGATATTTTATAAGTTAAAACTAAATGTTTCTATAAAATGTTTTTCAAACAAAATTGATACGAGTTTTGAGCTAGCATATTTTTTATGTAAATTTAAATTCCATTATTTTAGCATCAAATTCTGGCGCAAAAGAATTATTTGTGCGTGGTGATAATACTTGACCAACAAAAAAAACTTACATTAGGCGATTGATTAGATGAGAGCCACTATTTACTGCATATATATTTACGCTAATTATACTGATTCCTGTTTTCTTTCATAAGTTCGATTAAAAAATTACAAAGCATATTTCACTTCACTGCGCACTTCATCAAAATCATTAAGTATTCTTATATTACCAAGTGTTAAAATTACTCTAATTTGCCCTAAAAAATGTTATACTATTTTGCTTTCTATATTAACAATAACGTTAACGTAACAGGCACAATGTTGGATTAGGTAGCAAAAGAAGCAGGTAGACGTAACTTCTTTTTTGTTCATTCTCAGGAATAATATCAGATTAAAATCACAGTGATAGGTGCAGAAGGTTTATTCCTTCTCTTTTCCTGTTTGCTCTCAGTGCGGTAAAAGACAAATATTGTAGTCGTATTTTTTTTAGATAAAACAAATTCTTGCATAGAAATTTATTGAGCTAATTAAATTTTTGATTACTTTGATGTTTATATTATATTTTGATGCTTATATTATATAAGTTGGGAGATATAATTTCGTTTTTCTATGTTAGATTTTAACTTAAAGCCTTGATTAAGTTATTATTAATTTTTGTCTTATGTTTAAATCACACTTTTATTAATCATGTAAATAAAAACTATCAACTTACTGAGGTTTTCGTAGAGTTCCCAAAATCGCGAATTTAGAAAGAAGTTGGTTTTGTTTTTAACTTAACAAAAAAATATGGTTAACAACAATTCTAATTATTTTTGTTAGGTAATATAAGTTTTATAAATAATAAAAGTTTTGAAACTTTTAAAACTTCGAAGTTAAATTTCCGTTATTTATTAAAAAAGTTATTTTTACAAAGCCGTAGCTTTTTTAAATTCTAACTTAAAACTTATAACACTTATTTGCATCGTAAAAAAATATTAAGAAAACTAAATAGTTTAATGATGCATGGAATAATCTTAATCTGACTTTTGTGTACTAAGTGGTTATATAAAAAGTATTTCGTTTAAGATCAGTTGAAACAGACTTAAATAAGTTTGCATTGTATGTCTTTTCATGGTTTTGTGTTCTCTTGCCCGTTTAAAATTGAAGTTAACACGGCGTTAATTTTTATTCAAAAATATCCCTATTGCCAGTTTGCGCGTGTTTCACACTTACAGTCATAGTAAGTAGAAACCATGTGAAAATAACGGTAAAATTTTAATAGACCAATCAAAATTAAAAATTTTTGCGAGTGGTTTCTATCGGGACAGATATTTTGCTCTAAACTTGAATTTTACTTATAAGAAAACAAAGCGTATGTTTGTGTACCTCATCCTACCATTTTTTAAATTATATCTTGAGATTATACTTTCACATTGATAACATAATATCAAATTGATATATACAGAAAAAATATCACAAAAATTGGCACTACAATTATAATTGTATTTCTGAATAAAAATTAATTATTAAAAAACTAAAAATCAATATGTAAATATTATTTTTTAAACTAAAATTTTGTAAAACAAAATTAAACATCTCTAAAAATAACTTAAAGAAATTATGAAATATAAGTTATCTGATTAGTAAATAAAATAAAGGGAAAATTCTTCTTAAAAAATGCTGTTATGAAAATTTTTTAAATTGGTTTGTAGTTAAAGGTTCTTTTGATTTCGTTGCAGAAAAGTAAGTTGTCAAGTGCAGCCCGCCAATACCTAAAAAACAAAAATAAAAAATTACTACTACCCTACCAATTTATCATAGATGCTCTATTTTCATTCAACTTGTAAATTCTATTTCATAAATCTACACACACTGTAGTTTGCATAGCTTGTTGAACAGCCTAGCTTTAGATATAATGTGGTTTAAATAGATAACCTTAAGTTAATCTTAAACCAATATAATAACTTCACCTTAAACCAATAAAACTATAAACTATAATAAAATAACCTCAAACCAATAGAACTACTATACACATCTACATTTAATTTATTAAAAAAAAATCAAAAGCATAACATTAAGAAAGGTGTCATCTTATTGATATTTTTATAACAGGTAATACTTATAAAAACTAATAAAAACAAATTATTTTCATATTTTGAATATGTTATCTTTTTTAAAAAGGTAAGATATTCAAAATGTGAAAAAATCTTGAAATGATATGAATAAAATCCAATTCTAAAAAAATATATTAATTAATTGAACAAATATAATTTGTTCAAATTATTTAAATTGAGATATAATTAAAAAGCAAAAAGATTTTCAGAAATAAAATGAAGCCAAAAAATTTGTTGCTTGTAAATCCTTTTTGATGTTTGCCAGCACAAATTTTTTAATAAAAAGCCATAAAACTGAGCAGCCTTGCAAGTCATTACATCTGTGATACCTATTTTGAAATTCACAACACTTGAAATAATCTTTTTGTGGCATACAAATCTGGAGTCCTTTTGGGACTCCACATCCCTGCTTGGATCATGGCTTTACTTAGATAACCTTAACACAAACATCAAGGTTTTTAATAATCTGATAACTTGCATCAGATTACTATAACCTCATACAAAGTATGTCTGATACCTTGTATAAGATGTTTATCAACTCTGAAAAATAAACTACAAATTGTTTTTGTTTTTGAACTTGCAACATATAAATGGATATTAATAAATATAAATGACAGAAACACACTTTTTTAAGATATACACCAACATTTGTATGAAAAATTATTATTATAAAACATTTATATATGTAAAAAAAGAAAATTTGTAAACACTTCAGTTCATTACTTATTTAATGTAACATATTCAAAAAGTCCTTTGAATATACTAATTATAATTCCTAAAAATTTTGTAGCTGTTTATACATTATATTCACAGTAGTACCAGTCTTTACATTCCTTCAATAATAAAATTGTTGGAATTAATAATAAACATTTTTATCAACTTAATAAGAACCTAATAATATTAATATGTAACCAAGTAAAAAATTTATCTTTCATAAAAATATTTAATAAAGTTACAATTTATTTACAAAGTATACAAAAATGTAGAATAAAATCTAGACAATTTTAAGATTTAATGAACATAACTTTAAAAGTCATGATACGAAATAAAACAGAAAACAAAACAAAAATATAAAAGTAATAATATTAATTAATATAAACAATTATGAAGATGTAATAATAAAAAGATAAAACTTGGAACTTCAAAAACTTTCAAGCATTTTTTTTTTCACAAACCCTACTTATCTCAGTCAAATAAATTAAAAAGTAATATTTAGTGTGTTTAAATATCCTAATAACACAATAATGTAGCATAAATATACACTTACTTCATAAAATGATCTGAATGCATTTCTCGGTTAAACACAGACAACACAGATGTGTAGCCAGTCACACGTTGCAAGTGAAGCTATTTGTAAACATTTTTCATACTGTTTTAATATATTTATACCTACTAATAAATATTATTTTTATAAAATATGTTTTATTAACTATAAAATTAAAAAAAAAAAAATTAATGTCAAGTGACAAATTAATAAAAAATTGTATAACATTCACATTTTAACATTCAAGATAAAATCTTACAAATAGTTTGTTTGTTTTTTAATCAAATAATAAAAAAATGTTTTTTAAAAATGGCTGCCAGTTTTCTGAAAATTAGTCAAAAAGTCACATAGAAACATCAGAGATAAACTCATACTTATCTTTTACTTCATTTATGAAAAAATTTCGCAAATAGTCCTTAGTGTGTTAGGTCCATATTTAGTTAGAGATATTAAAGTTAATTCATTATTTTAGGTTTTAAGACTTTTTGAAAATCAAAAATGTCAATTTTTACAAGAAAAAATAAGATATCTCAAGATATATTTATTAACTTTCAAAATCTCTGGCTAAAAAGAAAGATATTAATGCAAGTATCATTTTTAAATATAAAACTGTGTGTATAGAAGAGGTAACATAATGGTTTATCGAGCATCTTTTTGTAGACTTATTTACTATGATTAAAATAATACGAAGAATATGTAAAAATACATATATTCTTCCATCAACAAAAAATATAACTCCTATTTCAACATAATAACACATTAAAACATTCAACTTTTGATCAATTAAGCCATAATCCTTCCCTTCGCAACATTTAGCTTTAATAATCTCGCGAACAATTCGCGCTGAAAGATTTTTGGCCGAAAATTAACGCCGTGTAATCATTAAATGTTAGCAAGCAGACCTAAAGGTAATAGGAAAACAATTACAACTTGCATTGAGCCATTTCAAATATTGAATTATTTAAAATACGTCAATACGCGTGGATAGTAACTTAATATAAATTTGTTAGTCCTTAAAACTTGAATTAGTATTTGCAGAAATCAAAATAGAAAATGAATATTTTAATAAAGGTTTTCTAAACTTTGTTTATATATATAAATATAGTTTGAGTATATATATATATATATATATATATATATATATATATATATATATATATATATATATATATATATATATATATATATATGTATATATATATATATATATATATATATATATATATATATATATATATATATATATATGTATACATATATATCAATTGTATTTAAATATTGCATTAGAGAACTTTACTTTGATGAAACAAGTTTCATCAAAGTAAAGTTCTCTAATACAATATTTTATTTTTAAAATAACGTAAACAATATTTAAGTTTTAAAAAAACGTTGTTAATGATTTCTGGGCCAATGCGAAACTGAGATTAAATATTGGTACTCAAGCAGCAGCACTTACTGTCAAATTTATTATGAAACATGTTCATTGCTCAAAAATTTATAACATATTAGTAGAAAACGATATAATGACGAAAAAATATCCACTCAATTGAAAAATACTTATTTAGCTAGAAACTTTTATTTACTTTGTTTAATTTTAAGACAACTTGTTTTATAAAGATTAAAGGCACGCTATGTGTATTTTAATTTTAAAGAAATACTTTATTTACGATGTACTTTTTTGAATATTTCGTCTTCCTTTTCTTTGGTAAAAAAGATTTCTTTAAAATATATCCCTGCAAACACATAAACGTTGAAACAACGTTGAAAAAGCATTGAAAATTCAGATTGAATAATCGTTAATTTTTAGTTAAAATATAAACGAAAATCTACCTTGAAACCAAATGCTAGAAAAACGTTAAAAAGAAACAAAAAATCAATTCGCTTAAGCAAACCACTCAATCGTTGAATCAGCGATCTTGTAAACGAGTTTTTGAAACTTAAAAATACAATTTTATTTCCATTGAGACACAGTTTTCATTTTTAAAATGATAAAAATAAGAGTTTTGTTCCTGCTAGTGATGGTTATAAATGCATTGAAGTTGCTCAAATATTTGATTTAATTCAGAAACATTCAAAAAGAGAACGCAGTTCTAACAATTCTTATTTGTTACACCTATCCCATATTATTATTTTAAACAACTAATTTTACATATTATTAACTGTTATGATAGTTTTACAAATAATCTTCCCCTTTACCACTCTTTTAAAGCAGATAACTGAATTATATATGCAAGCAAACAAGATCAAAAAAATAATTTAAAATTTTTTTAAAAAAAATCCTAATAAATCCATGTCATCGTTATCTTTATCATGAATATCAAATTCATCTGTATCTTTATCGCCTTCTGTCATCAGACCCTTATTTTAATTTGATGCATGCTTTCCCTGATCCAACCAATATGGTGCAAACTTCAAATGGTATGAGGTATATCTTTGTGCATTGCATTTTTTAATATTAAAACATCGAGCAACTGCATCTAAATAAAAACAACTCTAAAGTAAAGTATTCATATATTTTAAAAGTATTTTTTTATTTCACATTGTAAAAAAAAAAACTCATTATTGATCCATGCCTAACATACTTCATTATTGTTCAAGATACCAACTTTTATGGATAAAGATACACATATACACACAGCGCAAATTGAGTATTTGTATATATATATATATATATATATACATATATATATATATATATATATATATATGCATATATATATATATATATATATATATATATGAATATATATATATGTATATATACATATATATATATATATATATATATATATATATATATATATATATATATATATATATATATATATGTATATGTATAAATATATATATATATAAATGTGTGTGTATATATATACATATATATATATATATATATATATATATATATATATATATATATATATATATATATATACATATAAACATATATATATATATATATATATATATATATATATATATATATATATATATATATATATATATATATATATATATATATATATATATATATATATATATATATATATATATATATATATATATATATATGTATATATATATATATATATTCATATATATATATATATATATATATATATATATATATATATATATATATATATATATTATATATATATATATATATATATATATATATATATATATATATATATATATATGTATAAATATATACATATATATATATATATATATATATATATATATATATATATATATATATATATATATATATATATATATATATATATATATATATATATATATATATATATATATATATATATATATATATATTAATAAGAAAATATCAAACAATACGAAATCTCTTAATACAAATAATAATTTGTTTTGAGAAACTTTCACTGAGTTATGGACACCAGCATCATCAACTCGTAAAATATTACAAAATTTTTTGAACGTTAAAAAACAGCTTAATAAAAACAAAACAAAAAAAAAAAATTTAACTGACGTCAGCAGTTGAATGGCTTCTTTTTTCGTTACGCAAAATATAAAAAATGTCTTAAATATAGTTTTGACAAATTGCCTTTTATCAAGATATATTTTTGCCATTCGATGGGAAACATTGGCGCCTCTGTGTTTCGAGTGCTTCTCGTACTTTACGGTCGAATTTTTTTATTTTAACTTTAAGAGTTTTAGTTTTTTGCCAATTCACTTTTTCAGAGCAAAACTTGCTATGTGTTGCAATTGTTGACTGATAATGTTTGCCATCATTTAAACTTTTTTGTTGTTCTTGAATTCTTGTTCTAATTTTTAATTTTGTTTCTCCTACATATTTCTTTGAGAAATGGCATTCAACTAAAAATGTACCAGGCTGGCTATTTTGTGGCAATCTTGATTTGTTTTACATGTTAATACTGTTCTTAAATTAGGATTCGATTTGAAAACTACTCTATAGCCAACTTTTCTAAATATTTTCTTTAACTTTGGTGATAGTGAAGGTATCCACGGTAATGATACTTTTGGGAAAGCATTGTTCTCGGATCGAATTCTATTGTTCTTTACGGACCGTTTTTTCCTAATTTGATTTGCAAGACTTTTTAGTTGGCTTTCGGTGTACCCATTTTTATTAAAAACTTGAATAAGAAAGTTTATCTCATTTTTTAAATGTGTAACACTGCATATGGAGTATGCCCTGTGAACACAATCTTTGAATATTGCCCATAAAATTTTAGGTCATGATTTGAGTGCTGTTTTATTTGAATATTTGTAATGGCTTCTTTTCTGTAGACTTTAAACTCATTCTTACCTTTGCTGTTATTAATTATTGTTATATCTAGGAAATTCAGAGTTTTGTTATGGTTTTCTGTCTCAATTATGTATTGTATTGCAGGGTGTTGTTTATTTAAGATTTTTTAAATTTCTCTGCTTCATGGATGTTTGCGTGGCTATCATCGACGTATCTTAAATAGGATTTTAAGTCGAGCGGAGGACTTAATGTCTTTGCAATTTTGAAGGCTTTTTCTTTGTGATGTTTCAGAAAAGATTTACATATATATTACTGCATATATATTAACGCTAATTATACTGATCCCTGTTTTCTTTCATAAGTTCGATTAAAAAATTACAAAGCATATTTCACTTCACTGCGCACTTCATTAAAATCATTAAGCATTCTAATATTACCAAGTGTTAAAAGTACTCTAATTTGCCCTAAAAAATGTACAATACAACCATGAATGAAAGACCAATAGGACCGGAATTCTCCAATTCATGGATCTCGTTGTTCCACAAAAAGTAGCAACAATGTAAACAAAGCTCTATAAGTGTTTTTGTTTCTGATATAGTAAGCTTGGTAGAACATCTGTAGGAATCATCTTTATTTAATTGATCTATAAGAATTAACGTAGCTTCTTTAAGTGGAGTTGATGGATACAGGTTTATTTCATCGAATGAAACTTGAACTTTGTTTTCGTCTACATGAGTTTGCTTTGTTCCATGAGTTTGCTTTGTTAATAAAATCAAAAGAATTTTTCAAACGTGTTTTATTTTTAATTAAGATAGGTTGTATTGCTTTAATTTTTAAGTAGTAAGAAATTCCATAGTTAGGTGTGCCGATAGTTGATATAACTATTCTAATAGGTAAGCTTTTTCAGGCTTATAAGCCTTAATTAGACCATAGATACGAGGTGGGATTAGATCACTTGGATATATACCGTCAAATTCTGTTTTTGAAAATCTTTGTTTTTTAGAAAGTTGTGATAGAAGTAGGATCTTCACTTAAAACTTTTGTTTGACCAATTTGATCGCAAACTCTTTCTAAAGCTTTTTCATATTCAATTCTCACAAGCCCATTACCCTTATCAAACGGATATATATCGATAAGTTTGTTTTCCTTAACTTCCTTTAGAGCTTTTCTTTGCTCTCTTGTTAAGTTTTGACTAAATTTTTTACCCATTTTAAGTGCTTTTAAAACATTTTTTCTCAAATGCTGCGCATTTTCAATTTTGTTGTTATATTCTAGCTTTAAAGCAAACGACTCTGTTGTGGCGATAATATCCATATAAGGGATATGTTTTAAAGAAGATACAAAGTTTGGACCAAAGTTACCCCCTTATCCGCCCCCCTCCTTTTGTATCCGTTACTGTATAAATATATCTACCTGCACTATATGTTATCTTCCTAGTGATCAGGTTTACAAAAAAATTATCATAAAATTGCATGATATTACTTGATAATTTTCTCGCAAATTAATTACCCTTAAAGATTATTAGTAGACAATAACAGCCATACATATTCTTAATATTAGACTTAACAACTAATCCAATTTGTCAAAATCAAGTTTTTACTGCTAACTAGTATGTTTTTACCACACCTTTGATTCATTAGGTATTAGTTTTTGACATTACTTTTATTTCCTCCCATAAAAATCCGTTAGGACAGAGATCTTTTGATCGGGGAGACTAAATCATTCTATTCAATATGCAATCATTCTTAAACTCGATTAAATAACTTATACAACTTTCTAAAAAGTCTTATTTTGATATAACGATATTATATATATGTGTATCACATAGTCACATTTTTCTAAAAAATTAAATGGCTTCTAATTAACCTAATTTTTCAAAAGAATAGCATGACTTTCCAAATGTCAGAGTAAACTACTTTAATCGCTACTACCTCTATTTTACTATGTCACCTTTGCCATTCCAAAATAACCCCATACCTTAATTTAACATCCATCATGTTTTAAAGTCATATATACTATTTTGTCATACATCGAAAAAAAAATTTTTTATACAAAGAATCTTCTTTTGAAAGCAAAGAAATAAAACTTCATTACGTTGGTCCACGTTTACAGTCATTGTTAGTCCATTTTTTATGTAGTTTCACTCAATTTAGTATTTTTATTATTCTTATGATTTTTATCAAAGCATTTTAATCAAAATACTTTTATGTTTTTTATATTATTTAATAGTGCAAAAATAAACATTAAAAATAGTTAGATAAAAAATGCATTTAACAAAAGAGTTAATATCCACTAGTCCCAAATATATTTTTATAAAATAAAAATAAGAAAATATATCAAAACTGATTGAATCTAACAAGAAAGTAGCAACATCATTTTTAAATAGTTCTAGCATTGACCTTGAGCAGAGTAATAATACGATTAAAGACAAATTAGCAGGACTAGAGGATCGCCGTAGGCAAAATAATTTAAAGTTTAGTGGTATCAAAGAAAGTAATAATAAAACTTGGCAAGAGAGCGAGATAAAAATACAAGACTTGTTAAGCTCAAAACTTGGTATTAAAAAAAGTATTGTAATCAAAAGTGGACATCGAATCGAAAAAAAGAACATGGTGAAAAATTAAAAAACAGAACTATAGTTGTAAAATTCCTAAAGTATAAAAGTAAACATTTATTAATGGAAAATTACTCAAAGTTAAAAATCTGGATAGATCGTATATACATAAACGAAGATTATAGCGAGAGAACAACGGAAATTAGAAAGAAATAGTTTATAGAAGCTAAAGAACAACGAACAAAAGGTAAATATGCAAATGTTGTTTACAATAAATTGATAACGCGTGATAGTTTAGAATAAGTATTCTTTTATTTCTAAAATTTTAGAATTTTAAAGTTCTTTTATTTCTAAAACGGATTCCGTTCTAGTTAATGATTTTGAATTAACTTCATTTAAGTTTTTTCAAACAAATTACTATTCTATTGACGAAAGATTTGACCCAGATCTAAATTATTTTAGCGAAGCGCGTGCATTACAAAGTAATAGCACTTATTTCTATGCAAATGAAATAAAAGAATTCTTAGAGCGTGGCCGCTTAAATGTTTTGCATATTAATATAAGAAGTATAAAAAAAAATTTTGAAAGTTTTTTTATAAGTATGAAAGATATTCTAAACATTTTTATTTAATTTGCATAACCGAAACATGGTGCGATTCGGATGAAGTAAGTTCTAATTCAACTATCCACTTGCCTGATTATAAAATAACATCACTTGCGCATAAAGCAAAAAAGCGAGGTGGCGGTGTGCTTATTTATATAAAAAAAAGTTTTCAATTTTTTTAAGGTTTCACATGTGTATTTCTGATGATGATAAAGAGATTCATACAATCAAAACGTAACGAAAGAAACTAAAAACATACTTATACGTTATTGCTATCGCCAGCCTTCTGGCGTAATGGAATGTTTAAACAATTATTTTATTAGAACAATTATAAAATAAACCGACCAAATAAACTATTTAGTTGGTGATTTCAACTTAAATTGTTTTGAATACATCATCAAGTACACCATAAAAATATTTTATAACCATTTATTTAAAAATGGAATGTTTCCATTAATAGATAAATCAACTAAAATCACCGAAAAAACAGCTTCGCTAATTGATAACATCATAACAGACGATGTTTTTAATAAATCTCTAAAAAAAGGGTATTATTATAAGTGACATCTCCAAACATTTCCCAATTTTTTTCTCTATAAATTTAGAACCAAATAATACCAATTGGCAAACAAATCATTTTTAAACGCATTACAACGATGCTGATTTATAATCGTTTTGGGAGCAACTGTCATTGCTTCATTGGAAAAATACTTTACTTAACTTTAACTTAGCTTACAACCAATTCCTAAAAACTTCTTATAAAATGTATGATGCAAACTTTCCAAAACATAAAATAAGTCTAAAAACGAAAATTGTAAAATCGCCATGGATTACGAACAGTCCAAGAAAATTTTCATAAGTCAAACAAAAATTATACGTTAACTATTCAAAAGTTAAGGCAATTAAAAATAAAACCATTTATAAGAATTAAGTGAAAGTTTTTGAAAGACTTAAAAAGAATCTAAAAAAAAAATACTTTTCTAATTTACTTAAGCAAAACAAAAACCAATTCAAACGCACATGGCAAATTCTAAAAGAAATTACTGGTAACAATAAATCTAAATCATGCGCTTTAAAAAAATGGCATGATAATTAATGATGAAATCATATATGATTCTCATGAAATAGCAATTGAACTAAACATTTTTTTTATTTCAGTTGGATCTAATTTAGCAAAAAAAATCCCAAATATATAAGAAAAAAGTTAATATCTCGTCCTTATTAACAACTTATCTTGATTCTTTTGTATTATCACTTGAGGAATTTGAAACTGCTTTTAGTATGCTAAAACCAAACAAAGCGAGTGGTGTTGATGATATAAATAGCAAAATAATTAAAAATCCGAACGAAGTTATTAGAGACATTCTTTTTAAAATTTTTTTATCTTCAATAAGACAACGAGTTTTTACTGATCAGTTTAAAACAGCAAAAGTTACACCGATATTCAAAGGAGGATGTCTTACAAATGTAAACAATTATTGCTATATATCCGTTCTTCCAATTTTTTCAAAAATTCTAGAAAGAGTTATGTATATCACAATTTACACACATCTAACTGACAATCCCTTGTTATCTAACTAAGAGTATGGATTTAAAAAAAATAACTATACAGGACGCGCGATTCTCCAGTTAACACGTAGTATCACTGAATCGTTTGAAAAATCTAAGTAGGGATCTTCATTGACTTATCCAAAGCCTTTGATACTATAGACCTTGAAATTCTTTTTAAAAAACTCAAACTTTACGGAATAACTGAAAATGTTCTTAAATGGTTAAAAAGTTATTTAAATAATGGCAAACAATTTGTATCCGTTGGCGCTCCTTCACCAATGAATTTGCTATTGATTACCTCTGGTTTTCCACAAAGATTATTTCTCGGACCTCTACTTTCACTCATATATAATAACAAGCTTCATAAAGTATCCAGGTTAAAAACAATAATGTTTGCCGATGATACAAACCTACTTTTATCACATGATAACATCCTTACACAGTCTCAACTTATGAGTCTAGAATTAAACAAGATTTCTTATTGGTTTAAATCAAACAAATTATTGCTTAAAATAATATTTTTTTTTTTTTTTTTTTATTTATTTTGCCGTTTAACAAATTTGACAGTTTCCATAAATTTACAATTAAGTTAATGGCCGGAGCAAGAAGAAGGCATAATTTGCCTTATCGCCAAGCACCGTGTTACAATTTATAATTTTTACAAAGTTGCTTCAAGAATATTTAACATAAAAGAAAAATTAAATGAATGTTTACAAAAGATATATAATAAATAAAGTAAAATATCGTTTAATACATAATATCATAAATAGATTGAGTAAAAGTAAGAGTTAATTTATAAAACTTTATATATATTTTAAGTAAAATATATAAAAGATAAAGTAAAATATCATAACTAGATTAGGTAAAAGTAAAAGTGAATATATAATAACTTTATATATATAAATACGCACAAAAAATAAAATAAAAAGCGAAAAAATGTAATTTTTGATAATGATTATTGTCAAAAAATTTTAAACTTTTTTCTTTTTTTTTTTCTTTTATTTTTTCTTTCGAATAATTACGAAAATACGAATAATTAACTTGTTTTTTAATTTTTAAATTATATATCTGATCCATTTTTAAAAGAAAGACTTATAATAATATAAATCAAAATCTGCGTTTAAAAAAAACTGTTTTGAATCAGTTTTAAACTGATGAAGAGATTTTTTTTTTCCGGAAACAATGTTTGGAAATCTTTTCCACAAAAGTGGTCCGCGATTCTGAATTGAATAAGAAACTTGTTTAGAATAAGATTTTGGTATAACAAAGTTGTTAGCGGAAAATCTTGAAGCATATTTATGGTGTATTACTTTAAAATAAGTTTCAAATATTTTGGGGGACAGTCCATATTTTGTTTAATACATGAACAGTAGAACAAGATGGATATTAAGTTTGAAAATATTCAGGGCACCAATTACACGTAAAAAAGGTTCACAAGGAACCGCTCTACCAGATCCAAATATGATTCTAACAGCATGTTTTTGCTTGCTATAAAGTTTTTTTAGCTTAGTGTAATTAGTACTTGCCCACATGATGTTGCCGTAAGTTAAGTAACTATGTATAAAGGAAAAATATAAACTTTTTAAGGACTTAAAATTTAAAAGTGGCTTAACTCTATAGATCATGCCAATGCTTTTTGAAATTTTTTTTTCTATGGAATTTATATGCACTTTCCAAGATAGCTTTTCATCAAGGTTCACACCTAAAAAATTTACAGATATTTGCCTTTTGATGTTAGTTTTATTCATCAAAAGATTGGGAAGAATAAATGGTATTTCCTTTGTTTTGCTTGGTTTGTGGAAAAGAGAAAACTTAGTTTTTTGAACATTCAAAGACAATTTGTTGCATATAAACCATTCATTTACTTTATTTAATTCTTCATTTACTACTGTAAAAAGTGTTTCAATATTTTTGTGAGAATAAAAAAGATTTGAGTCATCTGCGAATAAAATAAAATTTAATAGGTTTGATGTTGAAGACAAATCATTTATGTATAGTAAAAAAAGTAAGGGTCCAAGTATAGAACCCTGTGGGACTCCGCAATTTACAGTTTTTTTGGTCGTTTCTAAATTTTCAAATTGTACATATTGTTTTCTGTTTGAAAGGTAACTTTCAAACCAGAGTAAGTTTGTCTCCTTTATTCCGTAATATTCCAGTTTTTTTATTAGAATGGAATGATTCACCGTATCAAAAGCTATCGACAGATCAATGAAAACTCCTAACGTATAATAGTCTTCTTTAAAAGCATTAGATAAGTGGTTAACTAACTCTACTAATGCATGATCTGTTGAGTGTTGCTTTTTGAAATCAAATTGCTTACTGTATAACATGTTGTTTTCAGTTAAATGATTATACAGCCTATTGTACACTATACGTTCAAGCAATTTCGAGAAACAAGATAAAACAGATATAGGCCTGTAATTAGAGGGTTCTGACTCATCTCCAGACTTAAATACTGGAGTTACTCTAGCAATTTTTAATTTATCCGGAACTTTACCTGATTTAAGTGACTGATTGAATATATGAAACAAAGATGGTTCAA
This sequence comes from Hydra vulgaris, assembly GCF_038396675.1. Taxonomy (NCBI): domain Eukaryota; kingdom Metazoa; phylum Cnidaria; class Hydrozoa; order Anthoathecata; family Hydridae; genus Hydra; species Hydra vulgaris. The sequence continues at coordinate 659,881 of NC_088933.1, read as the reverse complement.
TTATATCATAGACTAATTTTAATATATTAACGCTAACTTTATCCGATCCTGCACAATTAATTAAAAAACTAATTGGATTTCCTTGCATCCACTTTCTAAAAACAACTTAGTTCCTAATAAAATGCCATCCCTTTTCATTAATAATGTCGAAATAAACAGAGTAAATGTTATAAAATTTTTAAATGTTTATGTTGATGATCGTAACCTTACTTTTCCAAGTAAGGTTACTTGGAAAATTCACATTGAAAATTTATGCAGCAAAACTTCAAAAAGTATTGGAATTTTATATAAGGTAAGAAGCTTTTTGAATAAGAAAATTCTAACTCAATTATATCTCTTTTATTCACAGTACCTACGAAAGCAAACTTGATCCTCTTTATCTTTATCAGAAGCACATAGCACGTTTAATAAATTTTTGTGAAAGTTTTACCCATGCAAAACCCCTATAAAGAAAAATGAATGCAATAAATATATATCAACTTAATATTTCTAATGTACTATGTTTTATGTTATTATGTAAAATCAATTTTTCCCCGGTTTCTTTTCATAATCTGTATTTATCAAAAGATAAAAATATTTATCTTCTACGCTATGATAGTTTAATTAAGTAGCCATATTTTCAAACAAGTCATATTAAGTTTTGCATTGCTTTTCGCGAACCATTTTTATGGAACAAAATAGTATTAAAAAAATGTACTAATTTATATTATATTTAAATTTACTAATTTGTATGTATGTATGTCTGTGTATATGTCAGGCCTTGTAACGAGTTATCGCTGCGTAACGAAAACGCGTAACGCATTTCTAAGTAACTCAAACTCAGCAATTATATTTATTTTATTGTTAGAAATTATATTGCGTCATTAGCGTCTTTTCAAGTACCGCATTGTAATTAAAGTTATTTTATTAACGCGTTAAAAATCATACAAACGTTTTTTTTTTCTCTTTATAACAAAAGTTACAATTAAAATCTAAGCTCCTATTTGAAAAATTATTTTTATTATTTTTTTCAAATACGAACTAAATTTTATTTTGAAAAAAATATTTTTTTCATAAAACGTAAATTAGTTTTTCTTTATTTTCTTATAATTTCACAGTTGGTTTTTGATTATTTTTTTAACTGTTAATAAATTTTTTCTTATTTATCTTGTGAACTCTTTTTAACAATGTTTTTAAACAATAAAGAGTTTTTTTTATAATTTATCAGTTACCAATAACATATTCGTGATCACCGATAACATATTTGGATATATAGTATATACATCAGATTTCATCAATAATGTTCATGAATTTTTATTTAAAGAAAAATTTGTAATTATCTTGAATATCTCCTACGAATATAAGAAGTTTTCACGTTTATGTTAGCGGTTCTCGACGACAAGACCTAACGGTCTTCTACGAGTCCCCGCGTTCTTTTATTTTTTTTATCGATCTAATTTTTTAAATTTTTTATTGTCATTTTCTTATTATTCTTATCTTGTAAACTTTTTATTTTATAACGATATGTTGTTTAAATGTAATCGAAAACAAAAAAAAAAACAAAAAAACAAAAAAACTTTCAAAAATAAATTTGTTTTATATTTCTATCAGCTTGCTTTCAAACTCTTCTTCTATTTGTTATATATGAAGCAGCCATCTTAATTATTAGTGAAATAAAACTTAGAATCAGTTGTAAAATAACCCAGCAAAATTGTTTTATCAGATTAGCAGTGAACCTATATAAGCATTTTATAGAAGTTCGTTGGAGTTTTGTTTGTGGGTTACGTAATGGACCATAAGTGGCATCCGCATTAAATAACAAGCTAATGACTTTTTGATATGTTATTAGTCATCAGCCTGACACTATTTTGGCTTCCACTAACGGTCCACTAACTATTAAACAAAACTACAGTCTTCTGCTCAAAATGACTTTGCAGGTCCACTGGAATTCCGCTATAGAATGGTTGCTAAAAATATATATATTATATTTATTAGTTTTAATTAACATTATTTTTCGATGTTAATAATATTTAATTCTATATATTTAATTCTTCCTTAATTTTATTTCAATACCAATAATATTTAAAAAAAAAAAAAGCAAATTTAAACCATCAAATCTTTAGACAGTAAATTTTTTAAAGTTCTTTAAGAATAATTTAAATTCAAATCAATAGAGGTTTAAATCAGCTTAGATGCTGTAATGAAAACAATATTAAGTGATAATGATAAAGTTTAATGATTTTGACCTCAAAAAATATATCTTTTAAATAAAATTAATAGAGCATATAAAAAATATATCTTTTAAAAAGTAATAGAGCATAAAATGTAGTCTCAATACAAGAAGGTAACTTTATAAAAAGCCTTATAGCACAATTTTGTAGATTCTCTTGCATTCAATGCTGCTTCATGATGGGGACATCATGATTGATGCCACTGCACAAATTTACCCCAGACTCCCATGTACAATGTGTTACCCTTAAGTTCTTGATATATTATACACTCTTAGATAATGTAGATAAACTTATTTACATGTTGCGTAAAAACCTAAAATATACATTTTTGTTGTATTTTGTACCTTAAAAAAATTATTTTAATTATAATTCCATTTTACTCATGATTTCATTTTGTGTAAGAACCCAGTTCCATTATATGTGAGGCACTCTCTACTGTTAAAATTTAATTTAAAAATCATAGGAAAAAAAGTCTAATACATACAGTTCTTATCATTATTATTAAAATAGTAGTAGTTAGAGTATAACTACTAGTTTCAAATAAGCACAAAAATGGAAGTAGAGTATTGTATACCGGTGCACTGAAACATTAATTAGCGCGATTTCTTTTCACAGCTATTTGGTCTTTTGGTTCAATATTTTTTGCTTTCCTTTATTGCCTCTTCTAAATGTGATTTGACCATCCTGAGTTCTTAAGAGCACTTCTTCTAATGTGTAATTCAATCTGTTAAGTTTTAAAATGACATTTACAAAATCATTAAATAACTTTGGTATTAATAGCTTACAAAGTTAAGAAATCAAATTTGGTACTTTGCATGAAAATGTTTAATAATGATTAAATGGTGCACTAACTTCAAGCAGATATCTAAATAGTCATTAAATACTTAACTAAACGCTAATTTTAAAATTGTTTGAATACTATTTATATAATAATATACAAATTTTACCAAGTTTTTATCATGTTTTTGTGATTTAATGTTATATTAAAAAAAGTTCTTGATTATTTTAGAATATATCAATAAAATACTTTATAAATACACTCATATAAAAGTACAATTATTTACATATTGATATATATGTAAATAATTATATTTATAGAAAATTTTATTGCAATAATTTTAAGATAATCAAGAGTATTTTCAATTACGTATATATATATATATATATATATATATATATATATATATATATATATATATATATATATATATATATATATATATATATATATATATATATATATATGTATATATACATACATACATACATATATATATAAATATATATATATATATATATATATATATATATATATATATATATATATATATATATATATATATATATATATAATATATATATATATATATATATAAACAAATATATATACGCTTTACATTTATATAAATAAATATATATTATACAATATATTATATATATATATTTATAAAATATAAATAAGTATATATAATATATATATATATATATATATATATATATATATATAAATAAATATATATATAAATAGAAATATATATATATATATATATATATATATATATATATATATATATAATTATTTTAAATAACTATTTTAAATTAAACTGGTCTATCCTAAAAAACTGCGCCTACCTATAATAACAATTCCAAAAAATGTATACTTTGTTTACAAGAAAAATTTAAAACTATTACTCATTTAGATCAAGAAAATTTACTGAATAAAAAATCAGAATTAATTTCTAAATGCATACATGAAAATAAGTTCCTTTTATAAAATTATAAAAACAAATGACTAGTCCAAATTTATCCTAATTCTAAAGAATTCTTTTCATTTTTTTTTAATTATCCAATGTAGTTGATGCAACTTCCTGGTTGCAAAATACTACAGTTATTACATAATTAATTATAACAATTTTCCACTTCCTGTGAAATAATTTTTCCATAATTTGAAATTTTTTTTATGTTTAGACATTCTACCTGATGAACCTACTGATGGTGAAACACAGTGTCGAAGTAATCAAAAATTGGATAAGTGTTTTTACTAATTTAAAGTTTTTACTAATTTAATTACTAATTTAAGTTTTTACTAATTTAATATATATATATATATATATATACATATATATATACACACTCACACATATATATATATATATATATATATATATATATATATATATATATATATATATATATATATATATATATATATATATATATATATATATATATATATATATTATATATATATACATACATATACATACATATCTATAGAATTTAAAATCACGTTTTTTTAAAAAAGCATTAGTAATCCTTTCCAATAGAATTCTTTTAATATAAGTGTCAGCAAATTCCACAAATAATTGAAAATTTACTGTTGTTAAGACATTTGCAACTTCCTGTAATTTAATTTTTGGTATAAACTGAATTTTTATTAACTTGATTATTAATTTCTGATGAGTCTTAATTGATGAAGCGCAGCGTAGAATGAGAAAAATTTTCGCTAAGTGATTGTCTACCAGTTTATAATTGCTCTTCTACAATAATCGATACTTCTACTTCTACTAGTTTATAATTGCTCATTAAACTCTATATAAAAAACAATAGGCACTGCGTTTTGTAGAATAAAATTTTAAAAATTGTTTAAATATAAATATATATTTGGCTTCTTATTAAATTTGCTGAGCACTCTTAATTGTATTTTAACATTCCGTGTATATTTGGAAACGAATAATTTCACTTACTTGTTGAAAAATATACTTAAACTAGATGAAAAAAGTTAAATTATTAATTTGAGAGAAAAAGTTGAGCATTTTATTAAAAGATTTTGTTGGAAATCCCATTTTTTCTTAAAACCAAATACAAATCCAGATGTGTTTAATAATAACCAAGATAATGATATTCATTGATTTAAAACAAAAAATACCCCACCATTTATACCTGATTTGGATAATTTTGTAAAAGACCTATTACATTTAATTAAATCATTAAAGTTTTGCCCTATAAAAAAAGAAATTCAAACAGAATTAACGTTAGATGTTAAAATAATTAAATCAAACCCTAATATTTTCAATTTTGCTGATAAAACAAATAACATTTACTAACTCACAACAAAAAACTATAAAAACATTCTACGCGACAGTATTAAAAGCCTTTATGAGAAAGCTCCTAAAAATTTGGAAAACGCAATTAATTTAGAAGCGCAAAGTATTGCTAAAAAAAAATAAACCTTGATAACAGAAACGAATCAACTGTCCCTGCCCAAACCTTCGTAACGCTAAAAGGCCAGAAACCAAAGTTTCAAAACAAATTTCCTTGAAGGTTATTGGTTCCCTAAAAAAATAAATTGGACAAAGTTAAAATATTCTTAGAAATAAATTAAATTTCCACCAATGGAAAAGCACCATTGATGTTATAAATTGGTTCTCCATAATCGAAAATAATAATGACTGTACATTTATTTAATTTAATATTAATGATTTTTACCCTTCAATAACTGCAGATATTTTAGATAAAAGAATTAAATTTGCAAAAAGCCACACAAATATTCTTGAAGAAACAATCCGTATAATAAAACATTGCAGAAAAACCATACTTTATTTTAATAAGAAAACCTCAAAAAAGAAAAGCATGCATGACGGCTTTGATATTAAATGGGCAGTTATGATGTAACAATGGGCAGTTGACGGAGAAGAGATTTGTGAATTTTTTGGACTATACATTTTAGATTTATTAAGTAAAGTAGTCAATATAGATGATTTAGGCCTTTATCAGGGTTAGGGTTATCGCAACAACAGTTTATTTACAATACCTTTATCGCAATACTTATTTTACAATACCTTTATCGCAACAATAGTTTAACATTATTGCATAAAAAATCTAGTCCACAGCTCAATAAAATTAGAAAAGATATTTCAAAATTTTTTAAAACTATTGGCTTTCAAATCGAAATAAACATAAATTTAAAAGTTGTGAACTTTCTTGATGTCACATTTATTCTTTCTGAAAATTGTTATTAGTCTTTCAAAAAACCAAAATATGAATAATTTTACATTAATATTAACTAAAATCATCCACCCCGAACTCTGAAACAAATCACATTTTTAATTAGTAATAGGCTCAACCAAAACTCCTCTAATAAATAAGTATTCAATTCTGCTATACGAATATTTAAAGATGCCCTTAAAAAAAGCGGTTTTAAAATTTTGAACTAAAATTTAACCCTGAAAAAAGATTACAAAAAAAAAAAATAGAACTAGAAATGTAATTTGGTTGAACCCCCCACCCCCACCCCCCATCCCGAATAACAAAAACGTTTTCACTGGCGTAGGAAAAGTGTTTTTAAAACTAGTCGGAAAGCATTTCCAGCCCTTTAATAAATTATGTAAAACTTATTATTGAAATACAATTAAAGTTAGCTAAAGTTATACAAAAAATATGGCAAGAATTATAAAAAGACGCAGTTATGCTTTGTTAAACAAAAAAAGTCCTACATGAAAAAAACACCGAAAATTATAGTTGTAAACAAAAAAAAGATTTGCTAAATGAGTGGAAGTTGCTTATCAAAAAATGTCGTATAAAAATGCGTTGTTTCCTCAAAAAATGTATTTGATAAACAATATATTGGCATAACATAGAGCAAATGAAAAAAAACTTATGCCAATCATAAGTAATCTTTTAAAAATAAAAAGTATTCAAAAGACGATGATGTCAAAATATAAATGGGAATTAAGAGATAAAAATATTGGTGATTTATACTGAATAGGTCCATCCTTAAAACAGCGCCTGCATTCAACAATATTTTCATAAAAAGTGACTATGCTTGCAAGACAAATTTGAAATAATTACACGTGCAAACCAATAATTTTGTATATTAAACAAAAAACCTAAATAAATTTTTAAATATAGGCACAAAAAGACGTTCTCCTCAGAACCTATAAAAAATAGCTGAAATAATAGTTCCATTATGTCCCCCTTTATAAATAACATTTTTCTAAAATTAAAAAGTTTGTAAGACATTTGCGACCTCCTGTAATTTAAATTTTGGTATAAACAATTTTATTAATTTGATTATTCATTTCTGATAAGTCTTAATTGATAAAACCCAGTGTAAAATAAAAAAAATTTTCGTTAAGTAATTTTTTAATAATTTATATATATATATATATATATATATATATATATATATATATATATATATATATATACATATATATATATATATATATATTTATATATATATATATATATATATATATATATATAAATTATGTTTGTGTATTCTATAAACAGAGTGCTCAATGTTCTAAAAGAACAGAGCAATAATAAACTAGTAAAAACACTTATCTAATTTTTGATTATTTCAACACTGACTTTTACCTACTTATGGTGAAACACAGTGTTGAAGTAATCAAATATTAGATTAGTGTTTTTACTAATTTATATATATATGTATATATATATATATATATATATATATATATATATATATATATATATATATATATATATATATATATATATATATATATATATATACATATTAGTGAAAAACGTATCTATTTTTCTCTCAACTTGTTTCACCATCAGTACTTTAACAAGAAAGCCCCCTATTGAACATAGTAATGATTAAACAAGTTTTCAAATAAAAAATTAGAGACGTATATTTACTAAGATATATATGTATATATATATATATATATATATATATATATATATATATATATATATATATATATTTTTATTTCTATATATGTCTATATTTTTTTATATATCTTTATATATATATATTTATATATATATATTTATATATATATATATATATATATATATATATATATATATATATATATATATATATATATATATATATATATATATATATATATATGTATATATACATATCCTCGAGTTCTTTTTTAATTTTTATTATACCATATATATTGTATATAATATAAATAACATTAGAAATAGTACACAAATCAGTAAATGTGTTTTGTTCTACTAACAAATAAAAATCCATGTAATAATCATTAAATTGCTTTCATCCATGTAATAATCGTTAATTTGAACAATATATTTATAAACTTGATATAAACATATAAAAGTATGTATATGCATATATATATATATATATATATATATATATATATGTATATATATATATATATATATATATATATATATATATATATATATATATATATATATATATATATATATATATATATATATATATATATACATATATATATATATATATATATATATTAGTAGAAAATCACTTAACAGAAAAAATTTTTTCCATTTTACACTGTGTTTTATCAACAAAGATTCTTCAGAAATGAATGATCGAATTAATAAAACTTCAATTTATACCAAAAATTAAATTGCAAGAAGTTGCAAATGTCTTAACTGTAAATTTTCACACATTTGTGGAGTTTGCTGACACTATTATAAAAAGAATTCTTTAGAAATGATTACTTATGCTATTTTTTTAAATGTTTTTTTAAAAAGGGTAGTTAATGTAAATATCAATTGAACTCATTTATTTTCATAGTTTTTTAGGAGAAACTTGTTTTCGTGCCTACATTTAGAAATTAATTCCGATCTTTTGTTTAATAAGCATTCTTGATTTGCATGTGTAATTATTTCAAATTTTTCTTGTAGGCATAGAATGCATTTTTTGGAAATATTGTTATATGCAGGCGCTGTTTTAAGGATAGACCAATTCAGTTTAAAATCATCAATATTTTTTTTTTTTAATTCCCATATATATTTTGAAAGATGGTGTCTTTTGAATACTTTTTATTTTTGAAAGATTTCTTATAATTGGCAAAACTTTTTTTCCATTCACCCTCTATTATGCCAATATATTGTTTATCAGATACATTCTAAGAAGAAACAACACATTTATATACCACATTTTTTGATGAACAACTTCCACTCATTGGACAATTGATTTTTTATTTACAATTACAATTTTCTGTAGTTTTTTCATTTAGGATTTCTTTTTTGTTTAACAAAGCCTTATTGTGACCTTTTATAATTCTTTCCATATTTTTTGTGCAACTGTAGCTAACTTTAATTGTATTTCGATTAAAAATTTTATGTAATTTATTAGAGGGCGGGAAATACTTATCGACCAATTTTAAAAACACTTTTCCTATGTTAGTAGAAACATTTTTGCTATATGGGAGGTTGAACCAAATTACATTTCTAGTTCTATTTCGTTTTTTTGTATTCTTTTTTTCAGGGTCAAACTTTAGTTCAAAATTTTCAAAACCACTTTTTTTTAGGGCATCTTCAATTACTCGTTTAGAGGAATTGAATACATTTTCATTTGAGGAGTTTTGGTTTAGTCTGTTAATAATTGAAATCGGGATTTGCTTTAGAATTTGGGGTGGATGGTTAGAGTTAATATTAATATATAATAGTTCATCGTTTGGTTTTTTAAAAGGCATGAATTTTCAGAGAGGTTAAATGTGACATCAAGAAAATTCACAGTTTTTAAATTTATGTTTATTTGGATTTGAAAGCCAATGTTTTTAAAGATTTTTATAAAACTTTAAAAAGTATTCTTTACTTATTGTGTAGAATACTTTTTAAAGTTGTTTAAATATATGTTAGGCTCCTTATTAACATTTGTTGAGGACTCTTAATTGTATTTTAACATTCCGTGTAAATATGGAAACTTACAATTTCACTTACTCGTTAAAAAATATACCTATACTAGATGAAAAAAGTTTTACTATTTCTTTGATTGAAAAAGTTGAGCATTTTATTAAAAGAATTCGTTGGAAAGCCCATTTTTTCTTAAAACCGAATACAAAAACAGATGATACATTTAATAATAATGATAGTTATGGATTTAAAACAAAAATTACGCCACCATTTATACCTGATTTGGAAAACTTTGAAAATGACCTATTGCATTTAAATAAAACAATTATGTTTCGTATTATAAAAAACGAATTTCAAACAGAATTAAAGTTAGATATTAAAAAAATTAAATCAAACCCTAATATTTTGGTTTTTGCTGATAAAACAAATAATATTTACCAACTCACAACAGAAAACTATGAAAAAATTTTACGCAACAATATTACTAGTTCTTATGGAAAAGCCCCTGAAAATTTGAAAAACTTAATTCATTTAGAAGAGCAAAGTGTTGCTAAAAACATAAACCTTGATAATAGAATCGAATCAACTGCCCCTGCCCAAACCATCGTAACACTAAAAGAACATAAACCAAATTTTCAAAATAAACTTCCTTGTTGATTATTGGTTCCCTTAAAAAGTGAGATTAGACATGTAAGCAAAATTAAATTGGACAAAATTAACAATATTCCTAGAAATAAATAAAAGTTGCAACAGAGGAATAATACCACTGATATTATAAATTGGTTCTCCATAATTGAAAATAAAAACGACTGTACATTTATTCAATTTGACATTAATGATTTTTACCCCTCAATAACCGCAGATATTTTAGATAAGACTATTGAATTTGCAAAAAGCCACACAGTTATTCCTGATGACACAATCCGTATAATAAAACATTGTAAAAAGACCTTACTTTATTTTAATAAGGAAACTTAGAAAAAGATAAACACACATGACTGCTTTGATATAACTATGGACAGTTATGACGAAGCAAAAATTTGTGAATTTGTTGGACTATATATTTTAGATTTGTTAAGTAAAATAATCAATATAAAAGATTTAGGCCTTTATCGCGACGATAGTTTAATAGTAATGCGTGTCAGCAAATTCCACAAATGTGTGAAAATTTACAGTAGTTAAGACATTTGCAACTTTCTGCAATTTAATTTTTGGTATAAATTGAAGTTTTATTAATTTGATCATTCATTTGTGATGAATCTTTGTTGATGAAACACAGTGTAAAATTGAAAATTTTTCTGTTAAGTGATTTTCTACTAATATATATATATATATATATGTATATATATATATATATATATATATATATATATATATATATATATATATATATATATATATACATATATATATATATATATATATATATATAATATATATATATATATATATATATATATATATATATATATATATATATATATATATATATATATATTTATATATACAAGTATATTAAAGTGTTCGAAAAGATTACATAAAAAAGATTTACATAAATTAGGAAAATAAACGTAATATGCTTGTTTGCTTAGTAATATGTTTCATCTAATTAATGATGGTTTTATATAAATTTACATGAGTTATCGTTATCATTCTTATATTCCTCAATATCATTCTTTCCATCTCAACATCATTCTCTGTTGCATGCTGATCTCCTTCATATTTCAACATGACTTTATAATATCTTCAATAATGGCAACATTTGCTTTTAGGCACTAATTAATTTGCATGGCAGCTGCTCAAAACTAGCTGAATAATATATACATAAACATACATTTATCAAAGAATATATGAGTTATAGTCTATATACTTGTTTTAATACGTTTATAAATATACAAAATTCTCTAATTAAAAATTTTGCTAAAATAAAATTGCGCTAAAATAAAATAAGACTATACGCATTTTCAAATCAGTTGTATCAAGACGTTAGCCCAACTTTAGTTTGACGCTAGCGCGTAGTTAAAAAGATTGCGCCATGTTTCCGACGCTGTTCCGACGTTGCTTAACGTATGCGTACTAGATGGGTAAGCTAATTATACTGATACCTGTTTCACCGCATGAGGCCAATTTAACGAACACGTAGTAAGTTTAATTTCGCCTCTTTAAAACCTTTTAGCATTCTTATATTACCAGGTACTACCCTAGTCTGCCCTAAAAAAAGTTATAAAAAGTCTAACAATAATTTTAAAGTAACAGGCGCAATGTTAGATTAAGTAGAAAATGAAGCAACTTGCCTTTTTATGTTCATCCCAAGGAATAACATCAAAATTAAATAAATAACATGCGCAGAGGCTTTAGCCTTTCCCGTTCTTTTCCTGTTTGCTCTTATTGCGGTAAAAGACAAATATTGTAGTCATACTTTCTTAGATGAAACAAATTCTTGCATAAAAATTTATTGTGCTAATTTAATTTTTGTTTACTTTGATGTTTATATTTCTTAAAATAACAAATTATGTTTAGTTTTTCTTAATATACCATAAAATAACAATCGTTTTTGATACAAAGTATGATGAAATATGATATTTTGAGTTAAAACAGTGAAAATCATATAGCTCGCCGCTATAATTTCTTTTTTTAATGCTGATGCACGCTTCATATAAAACTTTAGTGTTGAAAAAAGTTATTTTTTTTAACTTCTATTTTTATATATTGCTACAACAAAAATATCAGACAATTCCCGATATTGTTTTGTTCAATAAAGGTAAAGTTTTAAATATTATCACTATTTTTCGTTGTTTAGGCTATGCTAATTAATATTAAAGTTGGGAGATATAATTTGGTTTTCGATGTTAGTTTTCAAATTTGAAGCCTTTGATGTTTTTTTGTGTTTGTCTGATGTTTAAATCAATCTTTTATTATGCATGTAGACAAAAACTACCAACTAAACCCAGGTTTCGATAGAGTTCCCAAAATCCCAAATTTAGAAAGAAAGTGGTTTTGGTTTTCACAAAAAAACTACAATTTTTATTATTCTTTTTAAATAATAAAAGTTTTCTAAGCTAATCTTCAGTTATTTAATAAAAAATTTATTTTTACAAAGCTTTAGATTTCTTTAAATTGTTACCTATAACTTATAAAACTTATTTGTATTGTGAAACAAAATCAAGAAAACTATAGTGTTTAAAAATGCATCATATTATCCTAATCTGACTTATGTTTACTCACTAGTTCATAAAAAAAATGTCGCGTTTAAAATCTGTTGACGGAGGCTTAATAGAGACAATTGCATCGTATATCTTTTCAGGGTTTTGTGTTCTCTTGCCCGTACTTTTATACAGCAAAAACCTTTGCTTAAGTCGTTTTAACTGATAAGTAGATTTGAGCATACGTGTGATCATTATTGCAAAATGCATTTAAGTCCTTCAGAGTTAAATGCAAAATGCCTTTAAATCCTTCAGAGTTGGATTGCTATTTAATGTTATACATAGGTATGGCACTTTTAGTTATTTTGATGTAAAAGCGCGAATTACTTTGCGCGTAATTTACTTTACATAACTTATATAAAAATATATAATTTACTTACATTTAAAAGTAATTCGCCTTTTTTTACGTAAGTTATATTAACCTTTGAAACTTAATTACTTAAGTTTTTTTCTTTTAAATAAGTAACTGTTACTTGTATAAGTAATTAAGTTTTACAAGTAAAAATTATTTGCATTTTTACTTTTACTTGTAAATGTAACTTACTTTTAATGGTTAGTCGTGTAAAGTAAACTACTTTGAAAAGTAGTTTTGATCATAATTATGTAAAAAAATTTACATCGAAATGTAATTTACTTTAAATGTAAAAAAAGTTATTTATGAAGTAAACTTACTTAAATATAATATTTAAAAGACAAAACACTTACTTTACAAAGTAAAATAAAACTGCATCATAACAACAAATTACTCTTACGTCTAAAAGTAACAAATTAGCAAATACAGCTTACATAAAAGTAATTTGAAAAAAATTGTCACTTTGCAAATAAAAGTAGTTTTTCTCTTTGAAAATTTATACTTTACTTAGTAAGTAAGTAAAATGTAGGTTATATTATTTACATTCTCAAAGAACAGTCATTTCATGTCGATTTATCATAAATTTTGAGATAGGTAACGTATTCAAATCCATTTCCTGTTAGTGGGCACTTCTGGGAAATACATCATGTAATACTCTGATGTATATGGGTAGTGTTTTTGGTGGAGCATCGGAAAAGGAATTTTTTTCCAGGTATATCGTAATGGTTAGTTCTATTATAATTAGGGGCAAAACGCATGTATATCAGTATCCAACACGCGGGTATATCAGTAGTGTAGAGATGGGCTCTCTGTCGCATGAGTGCTAATAGGGGCTGCTAAATAATCATTGATTTTTTATTTCTTTCTTTTGTTTAGCAGAAATAGGTTAGTGACCATAATGAAACTTTGTCGGGAGAGGAAGTAGGAAAAGAGATATAATTTCTAAGCTATGGGTAATTCATGTATGTGTAAAGCTTAACTACTTAGTCAAACGGTGACTTCATTGTTCGTTCGAGCGCCCGTTTACTCCAGTTTTTTTCTTTGTATTTGTTTTTTCAATCAAGTATTTTGTTTTGACGCAATATAACGTTTATGGTAAACATTCTTTTAACTCTTTAACAGTCCATGCTGTAATAATACGCAAATCCAAATTGGTTTCTAAATGTCCATGCCGTAATATTAAGCAAGCTAAAAATGATCCTAAATGTCCATGCCGTAATATTACGTTTTAGTGTATCTCCTCATAATTTCTTTCTTTTTATGAGTAGTTATACTTCTAATCGTCACAAAATTTATTACTGCATAATTAATAAGCTTTTTATTCAATAATTTACTTTTGCACGTGTTCAATTTTATTTTAATTATGGCAGACAAGCAAGTTTTTTCAGTGCAAAAATCATTAACGAAACGGTGAATATTTACTCACGAGGAAATAGAAAATTATACACTCGATAAAAACGAGGAGTTGAGTGATGTTTCAGAAGAAAAGTATAGTTTATCTGATGTTTTTGATGAAGAAAATTCCGAACCAGAAATATTAGAGTTAAGTTTAGAAGAAGAAATGCCTGCATTGGTCAATCCTTTTAGTTATTGTGACAATTCCTTAGAAAATGTATTTCCTGGCTTATACATACCAATTTGGAAATCTAAACCTTCAAGTAATAGAGTTCACCCCTTTGAATTTACCGGTATGTTTGGGTGCAATCAAGATATAGTCAAAAATTATCCTCTTTATTTGTTTGAGCTTTACTTTACAGATGAAATTTGTGAGTGTATTGTTAATGAAACTATTCGATATGCTTCCCAAACTATAAATAAAAATGAATTATCAGTTAAATCCAGAATTAGGCAATGGATGCCTGTGACAGTTTCAGAGGTCAGACAATATATTGCAATATTTTTATATCAAGGAGTACTTTGGAAGCCCACGTATGAAATGTATTACACTACAAATCTATTGTTTGCAAGTGCTGGTATTAAGTGGTTGTTATCCTATAACAAGTTCAAGTTAATCAATAAGTTTATTCATTTTATTGATTCTATCACATTAGCAAATAAATATCCTGTTATATTCACAATTAGCACAGTATGGGATTATTTGACAAAAAAATCCAAGAGGTGTATACACCTACACAAATATATCAATTGATGAGTCACTTTTGTAGTGGAAAGGTAGACTTTCTTGGAAAAAAGTCTATTCGCAGCAAAAGTGCCAGATTTGGTATAAAAAACTTTTTCATTATGCGAGTCAGGTTCAGTATATGTATGGAAATAAATTTAACGTTACAGGATCTAAGCTGACTAATACTCAAAGTTCAGATTATCGCTACGTTGCAACAAAAACTGTTATGTTTCTTATGGATGACTTACTAGATCTGGGTTACAAACTTTACATTGACAACTGGTATTCTTCCGACGAGCTTTCATCAGTATTATTGCTAAGATCTACAGATACCATAGGAACACTTCGAAAAAAAGAAAAGGTTTACCTATTTCTATCCATGAAAAGTTAAAAAAAAATGAACGCAAAGTTCTTTACGAAGAAAAAAAAATATCATGAAAACACATTGAAAAGAGAAAAAGGATGTTTTTACCATGTCAACTTGCAATATTGATGAGGCTAAAAATGTTCTAAGAGCTGGGAAAGAAAAGTTAGTTCCTTTAGTTATTGATGATTATAATCAAAATATGGGAGGCGTAGATAGAAGTGACAAAATGATGACATCATACGAAGTTGACAGAAAAAGGGTAAAAAAGTGGTACAAGAAAGTGTTTACTCATTTAATTAATCAAGCAGCATTTAATACACAAATAATTTGTAAAAACGTGGGTCGTAATATGACACCTTTAAACTTTAGAACAATGTTAATCACATCGATGATTCAACGATATGGCCAACAGTCAAAAAAATCTCACACTAGATTGGAAGCAAACAACCCCTTACGATTGATTGACCGACATTTTTCATCATATGTGCCAGCGTCTGAAAAAAAAAATTAATGGTCAGAGAAGGTGTGTGGTATGTTACAAACACAAAATTAGAAAAGATTCTTGATATGAATGCGTAGAATGTGATGTAGGACTTTGTGCAGCTCCATGTTTTTTGACTTTTCACACAAAGACTGAATATTAGAGCTTATTTTATATAAGAATTTTTTACTATTATAGTATGGTTATAAATTCTTAAATATGAATAATACTGTTTTTTAGTGTTTATTAGTGTTAAAATAGTAAAAAATTTTTTTAATTTAAAAGTAAAAAAACGAAGTTTTTAAAAATCCGGGACATTTAGAGACCACTTCAAAAAAAAACACAAAACATATAGCGACCATTTTTTAGAAAACGCGCGAACTGTTAAAGGGTTAATCATATAAATTATATGGGATATTTTAAATGACTTATAATTTTTTGAAAACTGCAAAAAGTTATCAAAAAATTATTACTCATTTTAAACTATCTGATATCATTTATATGATTAAAGGAATATTTATCAGATCTAATCTTTTATTGCGTTTTATCACATATAATCTATTTGAAAAAAGATGGTAAGGAAACCTTATTAATCTTCTTTTATAGGTAATGGGCACCTTAATAACCTACTTTTTGTTGCGTTGGTGTCCAACGCGCACAAGGATAATTAGAAAAATAAAATATTATTCAACTAAAATAGTTCTTTAGAATAAACTTTTAATTTTTTTCCAACGTTAGTTAGACTTCACAAGTTGTTTATGGGCTATTAGTTGTTCCGGAATCTTGCGATTGATTTTTCACTGCATTCCAGACTAGATAAAGTTATGAAACTTCCAGCATTTGGGTAAAATTAATAATAGTAAGTGCTGATATTGTTTTCAGAGCTAACTGGAGAATTCCACTTTCTTAAATCTTTTTTTTATTTTTATTTTACTTTATCGTTCAGATTTTACTTTGATTTTACTTTATCTTGACAGTATTTGTGTAGTCCCGATAAACGTGGATGTTAAATTTGTTTCCTCGGCAAGAGGTCGTACAATTTTTTTCTCAATATTTTGTTTTTCTTTAAAGTTGGCGTTTATAACTTTTTAGAAAAAAAGATTTTTTGCAGAAATGCTTTGAAAGCAAACTTTTGATTTATTTATTTTAGTAATAATTTTTTCGGAAGGAAACTAGTTAGTGGCCCTTATAAAAATTTACCTTAAAGGACCCGGGCATATTTGTAGTTATTCTACTGCTTTTCGCCTTGCTTATTCAACGTGGTTGTTGTCAGAACCGTCCCGAAGAGGTCTCTCATTCCGGAGGAGGGTCGTACTTATTTCTTGCCAACTAGAAACAAACACACGCGAAAAAAAAGGGTCCTCAATATTTGATATTTGCCAACTATACTTCAAAACTTGCCAACTAAATGTACAAATGAGCTAAATCAAATGCATATATAACAGCTTTGGGGTGAGGGATTCATCCTAAATATCCGAAAAAACACCCATTCGGGACAGCCCTGGTCAGCCCTGTTTGTAACACTTACTCTGACAGAAATAAAAACTAATTTTTTTTTTTGTTTTTCATTATTAGCTATTCATAAAACTGTTGTCTGGAATGAACTAAATTCAATAAGTCTGTTTCAGACAACAATTATTCCTTTATTATGCTATTATCTAAGAATTATTCGAGTTAGTAATTTCCAAAAGTAACTTTATTTTGGTTAGATTGGTTTTTAACGACCACGCTGAATAAAGAAAGCCAAAATACAAAGCTAAGAATAAAATTGCAAAATGTAGTGCCATTTCCGAAGCAAGAGCATTAAACCAGACAGTATTTTAAAAAAAACTTTTTAATAATTGATGTTAATAACATAAAGATTAGTTTAAAAAAAAATAAAAGTTAAAAAAGTAAAAATGTAAAAGTTATTAACTTAAAAAAAATGTATAACTTTTTACAACCACAACAACTGCTATTTTTTTTTTTTTCAACATTAAATTTTTCCGTTTAATAAATATAACAGTTTCCTGCAGTCTTAAATCATCATTCTTGCAGTCTTAAATCATCGTTTTGTTACTTATAGACATAAGTCCATAAAAAACCAAAGTATAAAATCTTGGAATAACCTTCCCTATGACCTAAAGCTCTCCATTTAATTTATGATTTTAAGAGTAACCTATTTCATTCCTTCCTAATCAAATACATTTTATAAATCCAAAGATATGTGTATCTATGTTTAAGTGTTTGTGATAAGCGCATACGAATAAGTGTGAGTGTATATGTATGTATGTGTATATGTATACATGAATGTGTATGTGTGTATGTGTATGTTTTATATATTTGTATGTGTATATATGGGTGCATGCGTATGTAAGTTAATATATATATATATATATATATATATATATATATATATATATATATATATATATATATATATATATATATATATATATATATATATATATATATATATATATATATATATATATATATTTGCGTGTGTGTGTTTATATGTGTCTACATATGTGTGTATGAACATAATTTTATATTCTGATATTTTATAAATGCTGTCGCGTAAGATTTTTATTTAAACAACATTATTAATATATTTGATTATCTGGTTGAGTTTATTAATCACAGCATAATATAAATCACATTAATAAAAGGTGTATGTGTGTGACTAATACTAAATTACTATTATTCTTTTTATGATGATTGTAATTATTTTTATTGTTGCCATTATATTTTTATTAATATCATTATTCTCTTATCATTGTATTGTTATTATTACTACTACTACTACTCCTATTATTATTATCATTAGTATTTTACTCCTTTAACTTTCAATGTTCGTTCTGTTACAGCTGTGGACAATTAATATTACTATTAGCATTAACAATATATTTAGTAGCTTTAATTTACAAGGTTTTTACTTAAGATTAGTACATGTACTATTTGTAAACTTCCGTGAAGGTAACAACTAATCAGAATATTTAAATTGATTGATTTACATAAGTTTACAATTAAGTTAATGGCCGGAGCAAGAAGAAGGCATTGATTTGCCATATCGAGCACCGTGTTACAACTTATAATTGATACAAAGCTGTTTCAAGCATATATAGTATAAAAGAAAAATTGAATAAATGTTTACAAAAATGATATAAAAAATAAAGTAGGATATTGTTTAATACATAATATCATAAAAAGATTGGGTAAAAGTATGAGTGAATATATAAAACTTTATATTAGTTTAATAAACTTAATATAAAAATATATAAAAGATAAAGTAAGATATCGTTTAATACATAATATCATGAATAGATTGGGTAAAAGTAAAAGTGAATATATAATCACTTTTCAAAAAATAAAAAGCGAAAAAATGTGATTTTCTATAATCGTTATTGTCAAAAAATTTTAACTTTTTTTTAATGTTAACAAGAAATAATTAACTTGTTTTTCAGTTTTTAAATTATATATCTGATCTATTTTTAAAATAAAGACTTACAATAAAATAAATCAAAATCTATGTTTAATAAAAATTGTTTTGAATCAGTTTTGAACTGATGTTGAAATAATTTTTTTCCGGAAACAATGTTTGGGAATCTTTTCCACAAAAAAAGTTCGTGATTCTGAATTGAATAAGAATTTTATTTAGAATAAGATTTTGGTATAACAAAGCTGTTTGCGGAAAATATTGTAGCATATTTATGATTTCTTTAAAATAAAGTTCAAATAATTTGGGGGACAGTCCATATTTTATTTTATACATGAACTGTAGAACAAAATGGATATTAAGTTTGAAAATATTCAGGGCACTAATTATACGTAAAAGAGATTCACAAGGAATCACCCTCTACCAGCTCCAAATATGATTCCGACAGCATGTGTTTGCTTGCTTTAAAGTTTTTTTAGCATAGTGTGATTAGTACTTGCCCACATGCCGTAAGTTAAGTAACTTTGTATAAAGGAAAAATTTAAACTTTTTAAGTACTTAAAATTAAAAAGAGGCCTAACTCTATAGATCATGCCAATGTTTTTTGAGATTTTTTTTCTATGGAATTTATATGAACATTCCAAGATAGATTTTCAACAAAATTTTATCCATGAAAATATAAATTAAACAAAATACAAGATTTAACTTTAAATTGATTTAAATACAAGTATTGCGTGGTATTATATTACGTTAAAAGCGATGTAAAAAGGTTTCATAATTTGAAAATGCAGCGATCCCTTTTATCACAAAACCTATTAAAATTACTTAATCAACATCATCTTTAACCAACAGTATTATTAATAGCTATATACAAATGAGGTCTTTTAATGTGTTGTTAAAAATATTCACCATGTTAAACTCATTTAAAAACTTTATCGTACCCAACAATATCGTGACGTCTACTTGCATAAACTCTGAGATGTAATATTAATAAAATTATAAAAAACCAACAATTTTGGTTAATAAATATACTTTTGGTAAATAAAACATACTTAAGAATGTTCTTGATTATATCACATTAGAATGTTTAGGAAAATGTTGAAACAACCACCTTCTTCGGTTGAGGTGTAGACTTTATATAATCATAACATTTGAATTTTGAATTTTAAAACCTGTTGACTTAAATTTAGTAAGAAAATAAAAGTAAGAAAATAAAAAGTAAAATAGTAAGAAAATAAAATAGTAAGAAAATAAAAAGTAAGTAAAATAGTAAGAAAATAATAAGTAAATAATAGTATATAATAAGAAAATAGTATATAATAAGAAAATAATAGTAAGTAAAATAGTAATAAAAGAAAGTAAAATAGTAAGAAATTAAAAAATAAAAGTTACTAATTTAATGCCCTCACATTTGCGGAAGAGATGATAAATGTTAAAGGGTTTTTTTTTTCCAGGCGCCAATAATCACAATTTTTATTGTTTAATCTACGCATAAATCATTGCTTAGCTACAGCATGGGCTATATGTATATTACGCAGTGGTGTAGCAAAATGTTTTTGGCCAGTAACCATACTGGTCTAGGTGCCCAATTTCTATTTCTCTGTAAAAATTACTAAAACAAAACAACAAAAAAAACTTTAATTATATCTTGAGGCTCTTAAATATCTCGGCCCTGAGTCTAATTGCTTGAGGGACAGTAAATAAAATTATTCACAGAAATAGTTCTAAATTTTTTATCGCCCAGAAAATATCGTAGTTCTTGAAACCAGTGCCGGATTAAGACTTGCAGGGTCTGGGATATTTTTTAACAGGTGGCCTTTATTCTTACTAAAGTGGCAAAAAAACCTTACAGAAATAAAGCATCTTCCTAAATATTTTGGACCTACTAAAGCTTCGGGATATGGGGTTGTAGTCCTTATAATCCAAGACTGGTTTAAACTATCACTTATTTTTTAAATAAAAAAATTTTCACGCAAAAAACCTAAAAACAAAACTAATAATTATGCCAATTATGCCTTTCAAAAAATGTACCTTTTTGAGTCTCCCATGGGTATATGCGCCTTCTAACTATTATGTTTCATCTTTGTCTGAATTCTAGACTTTGATTTTTTGCATTCCTGTTGTGCAAGACCCTCTTAAAGTTATTGCAGAATATAAGTGAATTTACTTACTTGTTTTATATAGATTACTTTTAATTTACTTTACAAGTTATAAAAAATGTAAGCTTACGTAATTTAAATATTTCAATCCGAGGAGTGATTTTTAAAGCTTTATTAGTTCTTTTACCAAATATCTCCAAGCACGTGCACATATTATGTTTAAATATTCTGCCATTTCTCACTGAACTGATTTTTAAAACTACTACTAAATTTAAAAAAAAAACATTTAATAGTAGTTTTAACAGCAAAAAACTACCAAAAAGTTATTAATAATTTAAAACTAAAATAAAAAATCATTTATTAGATTTTATCAAAAGCAAAATTTTACCTGATATGATAAAATATCTCTCACTTTTTATTTGTTAGGTTTTGAGTTTAATATGGATAACTTGACTATTTCCTACATATGCAAAAATCTTCCGGCGCAAATTAAGACCTAGTTTCCCGTTTACGGTAAAACTACTCATGAAAATGATTTTTTTATGATTTCCTTTAAATACTTAATGAAAAAGAATTGCTCAAATGATGTTACTTTTTTCAAAGATATTTAAAGCAATAAATCAGAAATTTTTATGCTTAGCTGTTAGTTAGGTTGTTTTGAAAAATAATTTACAGGTAGTTTCTAAATAAATCTGTATTTTCCTCACATAAAAATTGACGGATTAAAAGCAATAAAGTTACTAAGGTCATTAAACCTTTTAAAGTTATCTAATTGGTTAAAAAAAATCCAAAATTTGAAAAAGGTTTCCAATTTATAGCGCGCAGTTGAACCCAATCCTCAACCCAATTGTCTCGTCAAAGTTCTTCTGCCATCCTTTTTTTGTAATTAACATTAACCGATACCATTAGTTAAATCCAGTTGCATTTATTTTTAAATAATTCTATTATATTGAATAAGCAATTATATCAAATAAGTTATTAATTGTATGCATAAAAAAGTTAAATCAATGTATTCTTTTACTATTGTTATTATTACTATTATATATATATATATATATATATATATATATATATATATATATATATATATATATATATATATATATATATATATATATATATATATATATATATATATATATATATATATATATATATATATATATATATATATATATATATATATATATATATATATATATATATATATATATATATATATATATATATATATATATATATATATATATATATATATACTGAGGTGGATCCAGGACTTTTTGGTGTTTGAGGTCGAAGTCCAAACATTTATACGTTTATACTTATGTCAAATAAGGATGCTTTGCAAAAATTTGTGATGATTGAAGGCTGGAAATAAAAAAGCCCCAAAAGTTTTGCAATACCTGCCCCAAACGTGAGAGCACAAGTTAATAAATTATATTTTTACTATTTTTAACAAAATTTACATTTGTCGATAAATTTTAAGTTTCGTATTACTATATCTCAGCGTTCAAAAGTTTGAACTTGCCCCCCTCCCCTCTAAATTAGGGGCGGCAAATTTTATATGGTCATAATTTTTAAACACTAAAAGATTATTCAATATAACTTAAAGTTTATCAACAAATATATATTTAATTGAGAATAGTAAAAAAATTGTTTTATATATATATATATATATATATATATATATATATATATATATATATATATATATATATATATATATATATATATATAAATATATATATATATATATATATATATATATATATATATATATATATATATGTATATATATATATATATATATATATATATATGTATATATTTAAATATATATATATATATATATATATATATATATATATATATTTTATATATATATATATATATATATATATATATATATATATATATATATATATATATATATATATATATATATATATATATATATATACAGCGGTGGCCAAAAATTAAAAACCACTCTTTTTTTTTTCAAAATTTATTTTTAACCTAAGCATATTTTTATTTTGGAAAAAGGTATCAAAAAAAAAACATGTTTAGAAAGAACTTTTATTTTAATTTATATTTATTATAAAAGAAATTATAATTTTTTTACGAAATAATGGTAAAAAATTAAAAAACTGACTAGTTAAAAATATAAATGGGAAAAAAAATTTGACAAAAATTTAAGACCAGTTTAAAAAATATTTCAAAAGCAATAAAAAAGTAATTTAGAAACCTTTCGTTCCTCCATTTGTTTTCAAGCACTCTTGTACTCGTTCTGGCATTAAATTATTTAAAGTTTTGATTACATCATCAGGCACATTTTTCAAATGATGAGAAATAAAAGATTTCAAATCTTCTACCCACTGGA
The DNA here is from genome assembly GCF_038396675.1 of Hydra vulgaris. NCBI lineage: Eukaryota > Metazoa > Cnidaria > Hydrozoa > Anthoathecata > Hydridae > Hydra > Hydra vulgaris. Next base: position 635,623 of record NC_088933.1, on the reverse strand, counting down.
CACACGACGTTATTTCAACGTTGATTTACGGTTGATTTTTAGTCGCGACGTCATATAACCAAAAATCAACATTTTATCAACGTTGAAATTTCGTTGAAAACGATCAACTTAACGCGACGTTGAATCAACGTTAATTTAACGTCTATATTATGAGTTCCACCGTTCGTTTTGCATTTTGAGAACTCAAATACGCATGCGTGACTATACGAGAGTCATTAATTAGGCCATCTATTGCCATTTCCTAAGGTTTTGAGTTGGTCAATTTAACAATACCGCATTGCTTAATTTGCGATGCATTAGTGATAAATATTAAATAGATCTTTTTTTTTTTCATCAGTGTGTATTGCATATAGAATTAGCTTGAATTTGTTATAGAGTTTGATTAGGTAAGTAGTTTTTTAGAGTTTGACTAAATTGTTTTACTATGTATGTTAGTATATTTGACTGTACTAATTTTATATTATATAAATATAAAATATATGTTATCAATGTTATATATATATATATATATATATATATATATATATATATATATATATATATATATATATATATATATATATATATATATATATATATATGATGATATAGTATGTTGGAAAAGTTTGCGACCAAGAAGACATCCGTCCGAGGTCAAAAAAAAACTTAAAAAAAAAAACGAGAAACCGGTCAAAACCGAGACACCGAAAAAAACCGAGAAAGCGAAAAAAAGGATCCGAGAAATAAAACCGAGTACAAAAAAAAGAACGACGTCATGCGCATGCGCAGAAAAAAAATAAAGGATGAGGTCATTTTTTTATATGAAAAAATCTGTTACAATTAAAAATTACAATAGTGTTCCCTAAAAATAGGGCAGTTTCTTTTAATAAAATTATCAAACGTCATGCTAGGGTAAACTTGTTTTCCAATCGTGATATAGTGATTATATATATCTAGTTCTTCAACGAATGTTTTGTTATATATATTAGACATTTGTATAACGAATAATGCTTCTCAACTGTCAAAACAATTTTTTTCACCAGACAATTTGAATTAATAATCATTGTATTAGTTTGCTAAAAAAATAAAAAAAATTTATTCATAATAATATTTACAGTTTAAATAATATGGGGGGGGGGGGCGTCACAAATCCATTCTTCTTCGATCTTAAAGAAAGGAGGAGCGTCACCTATTGATTTTTCTTCAATTTTTTCTTGTGATTGTTTTGTTTTTAAGTTTATAACTTCTAATTTATTGCACTTTACAAAATTAAGACCACGGAGAGGTCTTTTTAGTTTCGCGTTGGGTTGTTGGAATTCGTAAGTTGGAGCATCAAGTTCACACTCCCAATTTTCATCATTATTAATATTCATTTTTATTTATCTAAAAAAAAGAATGCTAGTGTAAAGTTGCATAAAAATAGGAATAAAAAAGCAATAAAAAAATAAAGAAAAAAAAGACAAAAATGTAATGAAAAATATATATTTCTAAATAAAAAAATACAAAATTATTCTTTTTTGAGTTTGCAAGCTTGGCATACGCTACATTGTTTGATACAGAAATATCTTTGATTTATCTCTCTTGAATGTTTTAAAGCGTTTTTAGTTAAAATAAAATAATAAGGGTACATTGCTGTAAAAAAGAAAAAAATAGGATTAATAAACAAAAATTTTTATTTAAAAAATAAAAAAAATGAATATACCTTTCATTTGTTGGCGAACTTTTTTTGGTACTTTTTTATTTTTGGCGTAACCATATGTTTTCATATTTTTACTAGCTATAAATATAAAATATTATTTTTGTAATGTATAAAATTATTTTTAATAATATAATAATATTGATCTGCTGCCCATTGAGCATATTTCATAATACAATTATAAAAAAATTGAACTTCATCATCTTTAATAAAAGAAGTAAAATAGTGTGATCTAAATAATTAGTGTAAATAAAATATAATTCTTCTTTGAATCCAAAAAAATAAATTATGATCGTTTAAAAAAGACAATTCATAATTAATAACAAAAAAATCCTCAGAAGTGAACCGGGGATATAAAAATCCGAGCTGATCTTTTAATAATTCTAATTAAATTCTAATTCTTCTAATAGCTAACTTTCTTTTACATAATTGTTTTAACGATTTTATGTCTTGATTCATGTTCTTTTTTGATTCAATACAAAACCATCTGACAATGTGGATGAACTTGTATTCGTAAAAGTCTTTGGTTTTTTCGTAATATTGCATTTTTATTAGTTGTCTAAAAAAATTAAAAAAATTGTTTTACAATATTAAAATGGATAAAACAGGGTTCAGTAATATAAAAATATTGTTGTTTTGACCAATTTATATATTCCATTATTAATTGATATAGTTTTTTCATTAAATGTATTTCCAGTTGTTTACGTGGATCAGCAAAATAAGATATTTCTGTAAAAAGTAAATGAAATAAATTATGAAGATAACGTCTTTGTAGATGATAAAACAATTAATGTCTCTTTATAAAAAGTGTATCATATTAAATGTATTTTTTATAAAAGGTGTAAAACAACAATCTAATATTATCTTTATCCTTCCATTTGGTAAGTGGTAGTTTGGTTTTATCAAATAGAGAAATGATTTTATTTTGTAATTGATCAAATTCAAATCGAATTCGTTGATATGCCAAAGTTCTTTTACATAGATCTTTCAAGGTGAGTTGAGATTGGTTTTCGTTGATTAATTTGTTTGACTTATCCAATCTACTATCATCGTAATAAAAAAGATAATAAGAAAAATGCCGTTCGTCTGCGTTAAACCAAATCACTGTTTGCTCATCAAAGTTTTTAATGTGAGAACGAATATTTTCCAAATAACGACAACGGTCTCTTGTCTTTTTTTCCATTTTTCTGACTTTTTTTCTCGTTCCATTAGTTTACCACGTTTATGTAAAAGGTAGTGAAATGAAGTAAATTCTTTATGAAGTATGACGGCAATATTGCCCCAGTTGCTGCCCATTTTTTAATTAGTTGTCTAAAAAAATGTTACAAATAGTTAAAAAATACAATAAAAAAATAATGTTTGGGAATCAAGTCATAGTTTTACTATACAAGTAAAAAACTATGAATTGTTTCCCAAAAAAAGTTTTTTTAGAAGAGTTCAGGTTCTTGTCCACATTCAGGTGCTTCAGTATTAGGAAAATGATAAAAATTTAAAAGTTCTTCTTGCTTGGCTTCTACGACAGCACTAGGATAAAATGTATTGCTTGGAGTGTAAACAGGTGGTAAATCTTTCGCTAGACTTTCTTCGTAAGTTGGTAGACGAGGTATTTGTTTATGGAATTTTTTTACAATGTCATTTCGATGAATAACTTTAAACAAAGCAAGTAAATATTCTAATTTGCTTTCTAATGAATCGTAAATATGCCCTTGTTCGCTTTGTATAGTGTTATCTTTAAAATACTCTACAATATCCAAACCATTTTTTAAAGTTTCTTTGATTCCAAAAGGTATTCTGAGCATAAATTTGATAGATTTCACGTTGGCAATTGTTAGTTCCAGACTGATTTGTCTGAATATTTCTATTGTATTCATTTTTTTACTAGTTAATCTAAAAAAATAATGTATAATAATTATAGAAACATATTAAAAAAAGGAGAAAGAATACATTTTTTACATAACATATATTATTGAATACTAATCGTGATAAGTAAACTATTATTATAAATAAATTGTTTTAGTTCTTCATGCGTAATGAAATTGTGGAAACCAACAGCTGTATTATATTCTTCGCTAGGTTTATCAAAAGAACTAACGTCTAAACTTTAAAGATAATTATCGTTTGCAATAGTGCGAGCAAAAATTTTTTCTTTATCTCTCAAGGTACAAACGATTTTTTTGGTCAAAGGCCATTTCAAAGCATCGTCAAGGTCTCCTCGTAATAATTGAAAGTAAATGGCTAGATTATTTACGTTGGTACTTCGAGTATAAATTTTTATACGATAACAATAACCTTCTGATGAGAAAATGGGTTCTGAATAAAATGGTTCATCTGATAATAGTCTGAGATCCATTTGATCTAGTTCGATAATTTGAATGTCTATAAAAATATGTTGTATTACCTTTACTTCTTTGGGTTGTTGAATTGATTTTTTTAATGCTAAGAATTCTGTGCTGTTTTCTTCTACGATTTGATTAAGTTTTGTTATTGCTTGTTTAAGATGTTCTGTATCTTGTTGATTTGCTAAAACCATCATGTTGTCATAGAAGATAATTTTTAATTCTGACATTTCTTTATTCATTTCTTCTAGGGTTTGATAAAGTTTGACATTTTCTTCTTTTAGATTTTTAATTTCTTGGTCTTTTTCTTTTAAGTTAACTATTTGTTTAGTTAGAATCTCTTGATGTTTTTTCATTCCATTCGTGATTTGATTAATAGAAAGATTCAAATAATGTAATTTTTTCATTTCGTCTTGAATCATTTGGTTGAAATAACAATTTTGTTGTTCTTTATAATATTGAAAACAGATTTCTGAGTGTTCATATTAATCTTGATCATCCACTTTGGTATTACAAAAAAAGCATATTTTTTGTTTGTCTAGAAATTCATAATCACATTCATGGTTTAATAAATCTTGTACCTTTTTCTTACATGTAAAACATTCGTGTGAGTATTGCTCTGTAGAACAATCTGTTTGATGTTTCAAAAGTTCTTCTACAGTAAATTCTTTGTCACAAAAACAGCATGGATATGTGTTGTCTGCAATTTTTTTATTAGTTGCTGAAAAAAAACATTTATTTATATAAAAAAAACTATAAAAAATACACTCGTCTTTTTTTAATATAAAAGAATTAATAAATAAATAAAATGACTCAATAAAACAAACAAAAGAATAAAAATAAAGATATTGTTCGTTTCAATATCTTCAATATCTTGTCCTTTGAATATATCGTTAAATGATATATCTTCTACTTGCATATTTTCAGGTTCTTCAACGACGTCTCCAAAACCAGGAAACATATCATCAAAATTTTCATTATTATTTATTTTTTTAGTTATCTAAAAAAAAGATATATTTATAAATAAAAAAATAATTACAAAATGAGTTCAGGCAATTCGTCCATTTTATTTATAACGTCCAAGACATATTGTTCCAAATCGACTTCGTTAAAAATTTCGTGAATTATTTTTTCTATTTCTTCTACTTCTTTTTTTACTTCTTCTTCTAACATTTGTTTTTTTAATTCTTTAATATAATCCAATTCTTCCGTTTCTTCCATTTCTTCCATATTTTCTTGTAATAACTGTTCTAAATATTTTTCATATTCTTCCTCTGTTATTTCTTCCAAATCCATTAATTCTTCCAATTGTTTTTCTTCTTGTTTTGTCTATAACAAGTCGTGGTAACAAATACTCCCCTCGTTTATGTATTCTCCATATCTAAGAGAAAAAAAATAAATTGTATCAAAAATATAAAAAAATAATAATAATTTGTATAAAAAATATAAAAAACAAAACAGTTGATATGCTTACCATCCACATTTTTTGATGTATTGTTTCATTTTTTTTTTTAATATATTATTTTAAAAAGAATAAAAAATTACAAAAAAATTACAAAAAAAATATTGCAATATAAAGTTTTTAATTATTTCCATGGTTTCTTGTATATTTTTTAAAAGTTCTGGATTATTTTCTTTTGTTGATATGACAATAGTCCATGTCCATAATGCATTATATAAAGCACGAGCTGCTTCGACTTCGGTTCCTTTTTTTTGATAAATTAAATTTAAAAGTCTCATCATTCTTTCGTTGGTATTATGATAATCACATTGTATACATTCGATTTCACGCTTTTTGTAGTCTAGATATTCAGCTAAAGTTTGCCATTGTGTTTGTAAATGTGCTGCTGTTTTTAGTTTTAATTGCATAAAATTCATTATTTTTTGCTAAAAAATATTACAAAAAATTTAATATGAATAATTTACATTTTTGTATTTTATGTAAAAGTTCTTTATCTTCCCATATCGACAAAACAAAATACAAATGTTTTATTGCCAACTTTTTGTTTGCTTGTCTTAGTATAAATATTTTTAAAAGGTTTTTTATTTTATCAAATGTTTTTATGTAATTCTTATTGATTTTTTTAATTTCATTCCTTTAAAAATTTAACAAAAACGCCAAATGTTTCCATTCGGGGTATAGTTCTTTTGAGGTGTGATTTATTATTTCTTCAATCATTTTTTTATTCTATTATATATAAAATAGTTGAAATGGTAATATATTTGTATATAAAAATATTAATATATATATATAAAATATAAAAAAAAGACTACAAAATAATTTATTTCTTTTAAAAAATTTACAAAATATACAAAAAAATTTATAATCTTTCGCTCTCTGTATATCGAGATTCTAAATAAAAAATTTTTTTTTTAAAAAATATTTATTTTTTTAATAAAAAAGCAGTAAAGTTAAACTTACGAGAAGGCTCCTCGAGTCTTTGCCTTTTTCTAAGAGTGTTTATTAAATCGTTAGCAATTGCCAAATGTTTGTCTAGGAAAAGAATAATAATAATCTAAAAAAATTTATTAATAATATTTCATTTTTTTAAAATTAGAAAAAAATTATCCATTACCAATTACAGGATTGTAAGGTCGGACAATTGCCAGCGGTATTTTTTTTTTTATCTTTTATAATATACGTTTTAAACACGTTTTCTTTTTCGAACGGATATAATATTTTATTTATATTGATTTGATCACCAATTTTATCTATTTTTTTTCTACTAAAAAAATATTAGTTATTATATATTAAAACGCCATGTTGTTTTTTTGTAATAAACAAAAAATATATATAATTAAAAAATATCATTTTTTATAAAATGTCTAAAATAAGATATACTCCTAGATCAATAAACACTGTCAATATGGCGCGTACAAAAACAACAGTTCCTAAAACAAAAAAAGCAGTTCAAACACAAACAAGTACAAAACAGAGTTCAACATCGGCACAGGCAAGCGAGTATTTACCGAGTAATTGTAAAAGTATATTTTCATGTTTACGACTAACAAATAATAGATATAAAGATAATAAAACAAACCGTAAACTTGGAAGAGTTGGTAAAAGAATAAAACGCTGGGTTCATACTGCTGAATCATATGTTGGTATTAAACAACAATTAAAAGAAGCAAATATAAGACGAAAAAATAGAGAAAAATAAACTTATTGTATTCTTGTAAAAATTATTTTACATAAAACTCGTTCCTCCGTTTTATATCATATTTTTTGCGATTTTTTTTTTTTTCTAAAAAAAATTAAAAAAAACTCTTAAATAAGACGACATGTTTTTTATAACAAAAAAAGTATTACAACTTACTTATTTAAGAGTTTCATTTGTGAAATGAATATTTTTATTCTCGTTGTCTTGTTTATCGAGTATATCTTCTTTTTTTTGTTCTTCACCGAAAATTCTTTTAAATTAATCTTCTTCATCTTCGATGACTATAACTTCTTTGTTAAATTCTAACTCTTGCGTTAAGTCTATACTATTATTTTCTACCATATTATTTTTATTTCGACTAACAATTTTTGTTCGTGCTATTTGATTTTGTTAACAAAAAACACGCTTTTTATGTATAAAATTTAATCTCTACAGATTAACGCGAAATAAAAGCTAAAGTGATGTAACTTTTTTGCAATGAAAAGAAAATGCTGTGTCATGTTAGTTAAATTTAGAAAGTTTTAATACCACTTTTATGAACAAGATTAAAGAGATTAAAATACAGAGTAAACAACTTTTTAAAAACTCTGCGAAGAAAAAAAACTCTGTGTAAAGTGTTAAAATAACAATTTAAATGAATTCAAAACTTCATGAACCATCACGTCGACGTAACATAGTGCATTCGCATTCCGCACTATGTTTCAAACGCCATGACATTTACCCGCCGTGGGTTCAAATCTCGCTTAAGGCATATCATATCATTCTATGTTAAAACAGGGGGCGCTCATACCGCTCACTGATGTAATGTCTAGAAAGTTTAGAAAGTTCAATGTTAACGCAGGAGGCATACGTTCACTGACTTTCAGGGGACGCGTACTCACTGATGTAATGTCTAGAAAGTTTAGAAAGTTCAATGTTAACGCAGGGGGCATACGTTTACTGACTTTCAGGGGACGCGTACTCACTGATGTAATGTCTAGTAAGTTTAGAAAGTTCTATGTAAACACAGGGAGTGCTCATACCACTCACTGAGCAGGGGGCTAACGCTCACTGATGTAATGTGGAGTGTGTGAGAACGAGTGTGCGTACGAGTGTGTGTGTAAGCAGGTTAAGGAAAAATCAAGTCCAAAAACAAAAAAGTTGAAAAAAATAAAGTCCAAAAAAAATGGCTGCAGATGATGTTGATTTTTCGCGGATGATTGTAAGACGGAATTTATTTTCAAAACCGTCACTTCATAAAAGTAATTTAAGACCGAAATATACAACTAAATTACCAAAATTTACAGTAGATGGGAAATATCCTTTTCATAGAGATGCTTTTTTTGAATTTTTTGATAGAACCTCTTTTGATAAAAACGAGTTAACTGATCCTAATAATACCGAATTAAGAGCTCTAAGACGTAGAAGAGCTAAGAAAAATTTGAAAAAAATAAAGCGACAAATTTTTAGAAAAGCACTCATGTGTTACCGAAAAACAAAAAGCAAGTATATAAATAATAAACAAAATCGCGAATTGAATCGAGTAGGAAAACCGATATATCGTTTTGTTTTAACAAAAGTGGATCGCGATAAACAAAGAAATGAAATATTTTAAAAAAAGATAATATCGTAAAAAAACGAGAAAAGGAAGAAAAAAACAGGAAGAGGACCTGTAGCAGATCTTTATGGTAAATTAACTTTTAAAAAAATATGGAAATCTATTGCTCAATTAGCTGGTCATTAAAAAAATAAAAAGAGAAACTGTTAATTTTGTAGAAAAAACACTGTTGAGTTATTGAAAAAACTAAATATATAAATAATAAAGTGGTAAACAAAGAAAAATTTTTTTTGTTTAAAAAAATGAGACATAGAAGTCATAGAGGACATAAAAATGCTAAAAGTTATATTTTTGTTCATCGAAAATCGAGATCTCATCCTCGACCATATCATTCTTTAATCGGTAAAGGACGAAAACGTATACTTAGAAAACGTGGTAAAGGTTTCCTTGGTAACCTATTAGGAGGTATTCCTTAAGTTGGCGATTTATTTAAAACTATAATTTAATCGGATTAAAAAATAAGTATAAAAAAAAACTCAACTCTGCAAAACGTTTGTTTACAAATATGAATTCAACACGAGTGTGCAAACATACAAAAAGAAAGACACACATTAAAAAATATTATCCAAAATGCTTTTTTGTAAAATTTCGACAGCATGTTCGAGAAAATTATAAGGAATATTTGTGGTTGTTAGAAGACATGAAAAAACACAAGAACGATGAGCTTAAAAATTTAAGAACTGACACGAGTGCATTTGGTGAATACATTTTGACTTACGAATACAAAAATGGCATTGTCGAAATTGTAAGTGGCAACAAAGATAGCGGACACACGAAATCGTCTACGTTTTTTGGTGGTTTAATAATGGATTGTGATATTTTAAATAATTTATACACATTATCGCATGTAAATAAAGAAATATTTTATGTTGGTAATAAAATACCAAAAACATATTGATAAAAAAAAAATTTAATAGTGATTTTTCTGTTGTTTTTTTAAAAAAAAGACTATAGATTTAGTTTTTTTTGAAATAAAAAAATTCATTTGAATAAAATTTATTGAAAAAATGAAGTTTAAAACTTGTTTAAACGAATTTTATAAATCGATTATTAATTTAGAAACTTCATCCTTTACAACGGATGATAGTTTAAAACAAGTCCAGGGTAATTTCAAATTTTTTTTTCGTTTGGATGGAAGTAAACAAATCTAAGTAACTCCTGTAAATAATAAAGCCCATATTGATTTTATTTATGATGAAAACAAACACGAATTTGAAATGGTATATGAAGACTTTGTTGATGTTATGAAAGAGTCATTTAACATTTGGCTACTCGAAGAAGCGGTCATAAAAAATGAGTTTTGAAGTTTATGCAGAGATTTATTATCCGTTTCACCAATTAGAAGATTTTTATATTTCGTTATTTAAAACGAGTAGTAAAGCAAAGGGAGATTTTTCATTGTCACATTGTTTAAAACAGGGACAAATTATTAAAGTAACTCGTTACAATGATAATCTCAATATTGTGTTTATATATGAAGATGGAAACAAACATTCTTTTGAAATTCCTTTGAAAAATTTTTTATTGTTCGTTATCCATTGTCAAGAAAAATGGTTTTTCAGCGAAAAAGGCAGAAGAGACATTATAGATCTAAGACACTTAAGAGTAAGAGAAAGAGGATACAAAGATACGTAAGAGGAAGAGGATTAGCTGATTTTATAACTCCTAAAAATGTAACCAACGCAATGCAAGTGGGTTTGATGTTATACGATATAAAAAAAGCGTGGAAAAGCAAAAAAAACAAAAAAAACAGCTCCTGTTCTTGTTGTTACAAAACCCGCCAACCCTTATATGCCTCCGGATAAAGTGTTTGAAGTATATTAAAAAAACAGTTGTAAAAAAATATTATATTAATTCATTTAATGAATATATATGTACAAATAAAAAATTGTTTTGTTTTTCTTCTTCTTTATTCTTTTTGTATCGCTTGATAGTCAATGTTTTTTTTCCTTTACAAGACAAGCAACACGTCTTGTGAAGTTGTATTTTGCCTGCTCTTTTAGTAATGGTGTTAAATTTCCATACTTCTTTATTTAATAAAGCGTCAATTTTTTTTCTCTTAACACGAGGAAATAGAGTTCGCCATAACCATTACACGCAGCGCATTTTTCTTCTACGATTTCTTCCAGTAGTGTGTGTGATGTTCTCTTCATGATTATGTTTATATTAAATTCAATGCAATCTGCCTTTTTATGTCTTTTTTAGTCATGACATCATCAATAGGTACATCTAAAAATTGATTGTCGAGTAATTGTTTGCATAAATTTTATCCATTTCATTTTGAATCATATAATAAATATTTTCCTCGTGCATTACAGTTGGAATAGCTTAATTATCTAATAGCGATAATTTGTCCCACGTAGCTTCATAATTTGTTCTTAAGAATCCTGCATCTTTTAAAAATCTTTTAATAGCATTTTGAGCCAATATTTGTTTTTCATAAATATCATAATGTAAAGGAATTTGTTTTGTTTTCATAGACAATAGATCTCGTTCCAGATTTTCCTGTTTTCTCATATATAAATGCAATTGCATGTCTTTTTCAAACAGTTGTTTAGTAGTGTTATCAAGGTGTTGAAAGAGTTCTTTTTTAATAAATTGAAAAAATGAATAGAGATTTGATTGAATTAGTGAAGAGGCATGAAGAGTTGTTACTTCGTAAAAATAATGGTTTATCAGTCTGCACAACGAAGGTAAATATATTTGATCCGTATATAATACATTTTCACTGCAAAAGACTAGAGCTACAAAATAAGCGGCAAATGCTCCGCATAAACTACTATCATTCCATTGAAAAGGAACTTTATTGTATGAAAAAAATACGTTTTGATTGCCACTCATTACGCTATATTTTAAAATAAATTTGGTAAACCAATAAAATTCGCGATTTTTTGCTGTCCATTCTGTAGGAAAATGATTCGATTGTCGTATATAAGAATTAATTTCAATTTCATTGTAGTTTATGTTAATAGTGTTGATTTGTATTTTACTATTGACTTCTTCTACTGCTTCAAAAAATATTTATTAAATGTTTAATGTCTTGAAATTTGTTGCAATACACTTTCTTCTCCTAAACTGTCAAAACAAAAAAAACGACCCTTGTCTATTTTCATCAACACTCTCCAATGTTGACCTGCTTGTTTTGTGGTTTCATTGTTTTAAATGATAAAGGAGCCATTTTTTTTCATTTGATTAATAATATGAATATGAGTTTTTGTTTGACTTAGTTCATCAAAAGCATATATTCCTATAAAATAGTTTTTAAATTCTGAATTTTTAAAAAGACGAGACAAAGATTCATCAGAAGCCATTTTTTATTCTTCTTTTTCTAAATTAAAAAAACTCGTAATAAATAGTGTTACAACAGCGTGTAATATATTAACAAATAAAGTTTTTTTATCGCTCGTTCCTTCCTTTATAATTCCTTCAATGTTTCTTTTAACTGATTTCTTTTTTAAAGCACCATCTAGTTTTTCTATCAAAGAAAAGACGGTAGGTATTACTTTTGTAGTAAACGTATCCACAAAACCGTCAGTTTGATCACCATCTGTTTGATCTATAGTAGGTTTGATATCTCTTTCTAGTAACAAAAGAGTAAATTTGGCTTTATAGAGTTCTACTTCATAGTTATCACCGTGTATTTCTTTCAAATCGTCAAAGTAGTTGGGATGAAGAGGACAAAGTTGAGGAGTTTCGAGTAAATTATTAAATTGACTGTTTTTAAAACATTTTTCAATACTATAAGAATTTAATGTTATCCTTTTCGAATCGAGTACATTTTGTAAGAAATCAAATGAATTTTTATCTGTAAAATGTTCTTCTTCTACGTTATCAGATGAAGGTGAAGAGTTTCCAGATTTGTATTCATAATGTTTATATCTTTTAGATACTTCATCAAGCGCGCACACTGCGCAATTGTTATGAATTTTTTTAATGATGCTATCAACGCAATTCATTTTTTTAATTAAAAAAAAATTTTTTAAAATTGATTTTTTATACTTTTTTGTTCACTTTATTAAAAGAATACGCTTCTTTTTTTAATAAAAAAGCATTTTTTAAGTTATGGATGTTAGATATTGAGTACATCAGCAACAATAATAATCATCCTTGAAGACAACATTGCGTTCGGGAATTATGTTTAAGGTCACTTAACGACAAAAAATATTACCATGTTCATACCGTGTATAAAATTGAAAGAATTACCTGAAATACAAAAAAGCTTATAATTATTATCTAAATAATATTCATGGGTTGACCTATTATCCTACTTTTAAATATACTGGAGAGATTATATTTTGCAGTTCAGTAATTTCATATTTGAAAGATCAATTTGATAAATACAAATTTAATTTAGTTTTTTATAAAGGTGGTCATATTGAGAAAGATGTTTTGGAAAGTATAAAAAATAATAACATTTACACTTTTGATTTATCACATTTTTTGTTTCCTAAAATCACCAAACTACCTGTTTACGCAAATAACGAAGATTTGTGTTTGGAACATTTTCAGCACAGTATTTATAGAGAACATTCTTACGAACATTGCGCCAAATACGAAACATTTATGTTTTCACTGTACTTAGAAGATTTTGTCAATGGTTTCATAAATAACGGATGCGTCAAACGATATACTGAATTGAGCGTGAAAAAATACGCAAATTTAATTTCGCTTATAAAAGAAAACATGCAATGTATGACACTTTTGAAAAAAAACACTTGCGAATGTTTTAATAATATATTTAAAATAAATAATCTTGTGTATCAACTTTTTGAAATGGAAAAAAAAAATACAATATTAAAAAAATGTCTTGTTTATAATCCTTCTTCTGCGGTGAGATAATATTTGGTATAATTAGTGTTTTTGTGTATAGGTTGTTTTGATACTATTTCGTTAGTATTGTAATTAAGAACTTCGTCCTCTTTTCTGTATAATACCATCAAAATGTTAAAGTTTCTTTTAAGGAAAAAAAACCATTGAGCTGTAGGGAACATTTTAATTAAACTTTTTTTGTGAAAATGACAACGTTCAAAGGCTTTATAAATGTAAACTTTATCTCCTTCTTGATGTACTTTTTTTGTATAAAATATTCATAAATAGGAGCAGGCGTATAAATAGTGTAATAAGCATTATGAAAAACTTTATCGTTAAACGAAAAGCAAGGCGGTTGGTCCATGCAAGTTGGATAAACGTGATTTAATATTTTACAATTTTTCTTCAAGTTATCATACTCCCATTTGTTAAATAGATAAGGAAACAAAAAATAATACTTTAAAGACGGTTTAAGTTTGCTTTTCCATGAAGTACATTTCTTTTCCGTGTTTTTTGATTTGTAATAAAGTTTATTTACTTTAATAAACTCTTCTAGTTTTATTTTGAATTCTTTGTGTTGTTTTTCTACTGTTGTTTTGCTTATATTTAAAAAATCGTCGTTTATCATGCGACATTCTTCAAGCATGCTCGTTCTCCATGAAGGTGATTGTTCTGCAAAATTCATATAACGACGAGAAGGTTTTTCAAACAAATGAAGACAGTTTTCATAGTCTTTAGCAATAAAGATATAATACAAATCCTTGTATTTTTCTTCTTCCATGTTCAACTCCAAGTTAAAATTTTTTAAATAACTAAATATAATATCTTGCCATTCTTCATACGTGTTATTTAAATGGTGAAATTCAAACAACATAGGATGTAAATCATTATCCGGATAAAAAAGTTGAACAGCTTTAATGAGATTTTCGTCGAGTTGTTTGCTAGTCATTTTTTTTTTCAAAAATGAACTAGAATTTATTTTTTTACCCTTTATATAGAAAATAGAGACAAGAAAAAAAAACAAGTTTTGTATTAATAAAACAGGTTTTTTTAATTCAATTAAAAAATTACAAAAAAAAATTATTCTTCATCTTCTTCTGGTACTTCTGATTCGATTTTGGCTTTTTTAGCTTCGCTTTCAGCAAGCTCACCGCAAGCTTTCTTCAAATTTTAATTCAAATTTCTAGGAACACCATTTTTAATCAAAGTGTTGTGGAAAGTTGGTTCTACAGCCAACAATCTTTCGTATTCTGTAACATGAATCTCATCTTCTTCTTTTGCTAATCGTATACCAAAACCGGTAAAGTCGATAGTTTTTAATATATGAATTTTAGGGTAAGCCACTGTCATATAGAGGCTCTGTTTTGAGCTGTTTGCATGCTATCCATCAAACTTTCCAATACTTTTTTGTCATTTTGTTATGATTAAATTTAAATACAACATTATTAGTAACTTCACCTTTGTTCATTTTAAATTTGTTGTCATCTTTAGTTAATTTCAGTTCCGATCTGAACAAATAATTTGTTTTGTTAAGATTGCACATATCTCTATATCCCCATGGTAACAAGATTTCACACCCCTCATTTTTTGCTTTGTAAATCAATTCTTTTTTACCATAATTAAATTGTGCCAATGGTTTGAGGGGAACAGTGGAATATTGTTTATCTTTTATATTTTTTTCTTCTTTAAATTCAATATGCCACAAAGTAGCAGCTGCTAAATCTGCAAGTTTGACATAGGTGTTATCGTTGCAGTAAACAGTTTCAAACTCTGCCATTTTGTTTAGTTGCGATTTGAATAAATTTTTAAATGAAAATGAACTCCTTTTATACTGTTTTGAGTTGAAAAGAAAGATTAAAAAAAATTAGTATTAAACAAGTTTTTTTTTAAAAATGTTAATTCCTAAAAAAATGTTAATTCAAGAGTCTAAAGTTCAAAAATGTGGCGCGATGTACTTTAAACTTTGTACTTTGATATTTTAATTCTATTTTAATGTTAGAGATGATGTTGTTATGACTACCATTTTATATAAAAAGAGGAAAAAAACTTGTTCAAATCATCAACATCTTCTGCTCAAGACAGCGAGATATAAAAAAAATGTGTTTGGATTGTAAAGAAATGGAAAAGGAAGAAAATAATTATTATGAAAACACAAGATTGCGAATTGTAAAATTAAAATACAAACATTTTAATCGTGATATTCAATTAGAAAAATCTTTACTTGCAGAAGAACACGATAGAATATTAGTTAAAAATATAGATGATTTATTTTTAAATATGTGGTTAGATACCGAATATATTACAAATGTATCGTTATTACCTTATATTAATGAACATTTTAATAGACCTTTAAACGAAAATGATTTGAAACAATTTGAAGTTTATTATTATTGGTTTGGTTATTGCGAACTTTGTGAAAAAAAATATTTGTTTTGTTTTAATTGTTTTTTTTGTAAATTAAGTTTTTGTAAAAATTGTATTGTTTCTCATAAGGAAAAAAGAGAACATATAGTTTATTCTTTAGAAAAAAACACTATGTATGTATTTAAATTTTTTTTAGATGATTAAAATAAAAGACGATCAATGGTCTCTTTATGAAGTAAAAGAGTTTAAAACACTCGAAATTACAGATATTCATGAATGGTCTTTTTATGAAACAAAAGAGAGTGCTTGTTTTGATCTAAGAAGCACAAAGGATTACATACTTCAACCACAACAACGTATTTTAGTAAGTACTGGAGTGTATATTGATAAAATAGATTCAAATTTAGCAGGACATGTATATTCAAAATCAGGTATGGCTTACAGAAATGGTGTTGTAGTATTGAATGCTCTAGACATAATAGATGCTGATTATAAAGAGGAAATTAAAGTCCTATTGATAAATTTTTCCCAAGATAATTATATTATTAAACGTGGCGATGCTTTGCTCAATTGGGATTCGTGAAAAGCTGTAAAAAATGTAACAGAAATAGATGGTTGCTGAAGTCGTCAAGTAAAATGTCAATGATTAAAGATGTTGAAAGAAAGGGTGTTTTTGGTTCCACTGGAAAATAAAATTTTTTTTGTAATATTTTTTCTATAATTTTTTTTATTTTTTGCATTAGTAAAAAAAATATGGCTAACACACCTTCGTTTGCTATTTACACTGACAATCCGAGTATTTTATTCAATGGGTTATATAATGACAAAATAATAAATTTAGATTTTTGAGTATCTATATTAAAAGAAATGTGTAATAAAAACGGTCATGGTAGCAAAATATGGATTTATGAAAATTTTAAGGAGCTGTTAAAAAAAGAAAGCAAAGCTTATTATAGTGTTCCTTTTTATTATTAAAATTACCAATTTTTATTGAAAATCAATATCAACATAAAATGTGATAATCATGAAGAAGAAGAAATTGGATTATACATAATGATGAGATTTACACCTTACAACGCAGTATTAAAATGGGCTTTTATAAATCGTATTATTACTTTTAAATTATGTGGTCCTCATGGCAAACAAATAAAAAAAAGTTTTATGACTGAAAACAATGTATCTTTTCAACGACCAGTCAAAGATCAAGAAAATGTTGGTTATGGTTATTGTAACTTTATAAAGACAGCAGATATTGACGATTATTTAATTGAAAATAATTTGTATATAAAATGTAAAATTAAGTAATTTTTAGTCAACTAATATTGTTTGCTATATTATGTGGAATATTTGGTGTTTTATTTATCTATTATATTGTGGAAAAATGTTTGCTCTGTTTTATCGAACTCGCTTTACGACACGGATAAGGTAGAATTTTTTTTTTTTTTAAAACACAAAGTATAAATAATTTTTGTAATTTTTTAGAAAATTAATAAAAGTGAATTGGCCTACACGGTTTGCTTGGGATACTATTGTTCAACATGATGAAGAACAGTATGGACGTTTATCAAAAATAATTGCTTATGTTAATATTTTTCAAACAGACTCATTTAGTAATGTGCTTAAAGATGTTAATGATATGAAGAGTTCTTTTATGCAAGCAATTCAATTTATGTCTATAAATAAACTAGATTGCTATTTAGATGTTTTTTATAAAATTCAGCACGATTGTGGTAGTAGAGAAAAATTATTTATGGATTCTATAGAAATGGAAAAGAAGAGTTGTATTTATATTTATATATTGAATTTACAAGCTATTTCAGAAAACTTTCCAAAATTGTTAGCTTTTAGTTATAAACATATTGAATGTAATCACGATTTGCAATATGATTTTAAACATTTATCTGTTTAATTTTTTCGCTTAAATAATTGTAATTTTTTAAATAACTAATTAAAAAATGAGAAAAGACAAAGAATACGTTAGTTGGAACGCTTGGGATGGTATTAAAAAACTAGATTCCGATCAATATAGTCGTTTAGCAAGCATACGTGCATATGTACGTCATACAAATCAAGTTATGACAGATAGTGACGTGCTCGATAGTTTGATTAAAATGAAAATGAAATTTTATCAAACTATTGGAACTAATCAACAAACTATTTCATTAAGTTTATATTTGTTTGTTTTTGATAATATTCGAGAACAATGTAAACGTGCAAAAAATTTTATTAAAAATTTGCCATCATCTAAAACTATAATAGATGAGGATAATAGTATTCAAAATTATTTAACCAATTTAGAATTTATAGCATTAAATTTGTCTGAATTATTAACTTTTAGTTATAAACATATTGAATGTAATCACGATTTGCAATATGATTTTAAACATTTATCTGTTTAATTTTTTAGACAACTAATTAAAAATGAATAATCAAAGTGAAAATTGGACCGAAGATCGCATTCGAATGTTTAAGAAATTTTGCAAACTACATTATTCTGAAAAGGAATTGTGGCTAAGTTTGGAATTATTATCACCTGTATTGTATTTTTATTTTGCTATCATTAATGAATTTTTAACCACAGACGATCATCAAAACGGAATATTGGGAGAATTTTGAAAAATTATTGCAACTTATAAATAAAAATATTAAGCTGATGAAAAATAATCTTCATTTACGTAATTTTTTAATTGAAATGTTAAATTTCATGATTGTCATTTGCAATAATGCGATTGATGAAGACGAATTTATCGTCGAAAAAGAAGAAGAATTTTTAAGAAGAGACGAAGCCATGTTTTTTTATATGAAATCAAATGTGGATATGAAAGCTTTTATGTATATTTCAAAACATAAAGAAAGATTATTTTTAAAAAAAACAATTAGATATTATTTTATGACCACTGCTATAAATATTTTTAATGAGTAAAATTTTATTGTAATGAAGTTAAATTGTATTTTTTATTGTAATGATGATAAATTGTATTTTTAAATTTTTTTAGATTACATAATAAAAAAATATGGTAAAAATAATAGTACGAACATCGAATAGTGTTATGACACCAGCTCCAACATTATGTCAATACTTAGAATTGTGTCCAGATTGTCGAAAGACGAAAATTGTTTACGCAATAAATGACCATTCAAAGAAATTTTTCATAAATAAAATAATTTTTAGGTAATTTTTATTGTTGTTTTTTATTGTATTTTTTTAGATTACATAATAAAAAATGGAAAATGAAACAGATACAAAAGAAGAACTTTCAGAAGAAGAACTTTCAGAAGAACTTTCAACAAATTACAAAGAAGTTTCAGCTGCTGATTATTTAGAACTTTGTGAATGTGAAAAAAGCTCATGTTTAGAATGTAAAAAACGTTTTAAAGAATTAACAGATGTGTTATCAGAACTTAAAACATTAATGAATAATGTTCAAAAACTTTTTGATGCCAAATCTTAAATTTTTTTATTATATATTTTTATTGTATTTTTTTAGATTACATAATAAAAAATGTCAAACTTTAAATTTATTGTCGATAATCTCATCACGCAACTTTTATTAAAAGCAGCTAGTATTCACGAACAAACTCAAACAATAGAAAAGTTATTGGAAAAAGCAGAATCTTGTTCGATAGAAACTTGTAATGGCGTTAGTCTTTGTGAAACTTGCAAAGGAATATATGATTTTGTAGAACATTTTATTCGCGAAGAAAATATTAAAAAAACAGTACTTCAATTGTTTGAAAATTATACTATATTATAAAATTTTTTTTTTAGTTTTTTAGGTTACATAATAAAAAAAATGGTTATGATTTACGAATTCGAAATTGTTAAAAATAAAGATGAAAGCTTTGGTATTTTTGAAGATGTTGAAGATATTGAACATATTGTTCCTCAAGATTTTACAAAACTAACTTATTTAAATTCTAAAGATTTTTTTAACATTGTCAATGATAAAATCGTAGACATGGGTCTTGATGAACTGGGAGTTGATATTTACAATAAAGTTTGTAAAGATTTAGCAAAATGGGGTTGTTTGAAAGATTATCAACATAAAGAAAAATCTCAAGACGAATTTGACAATTTTGTAAAACAACGTAAAGAAATGTCTCAAGAAGAATTTGACATATTTGTAAAACAAGTGTGACAAATCAAACCAGAAAAATTACGAGATGACAAATAATCAGAAGAAAAAATTTTTAAAAGGGAAAAAGAACATTTGTTAGAAGTTTGTGCTGAATTGTTATTTTTAGATTGGCGCATGAGTGAACAGGCTTCTGAAATGTGTGAAAAAGTAGCAAAAAAAAATAGGGGTTACAAAAACAATACTCCAACTTGTTTGCAAAAAACCTAATTTTGTTTATGAAGCTCTATGTAAAGTAGCTCAATGTGATTGTACTCCTAATTGTGTATTTTTTAATTTAAATGCTTCTTTTATTTATGTTGAACTAAGAAGAATTTTAAGAATATAATTTTTTTGGTAGAATTTTTTAAGTATGTATTTTTTTTATTTCGATTACATAATAAAATGTCAGAAACAAATTACGATTACGATTTGTATATGGATTCATTTGATGATTTTCTCGATGGTGATGTCAATTTAGACGAACTATTAAATTACGTTGCAGATTGTAATGGAGAAAAAAAAAACTTATGCTTTCTATGGAATATGTAAAAATTGTAGAGGAGAACCGTGTGTTAGTTGTAAAAAAAAATATGACCAACTTAAAAGATTTATATTGGAGAATGATTTGATAAAAAAATATCAAATGGATAAAACAAATTAAAATTAGTTTTTGTAATTTTAAATTTTTAAAAAATAAATTTTTTTCTTTAGATTAGTAAAAAAATGTCAACCTTTAAAAAATTTGATTCTAGTAAAGATTTCGTTGAATTTGTTATAAGTTACAGTGATGATTACGTTAGAACTTTGGACGAATTTGATCTCAATAGAGAACTAGCCGAGAAAGGTCTCAATTTTGATGATTTTTTAGATTATGTTGCAAATTCTGATCCAAGTGGTGAATTAAAAAGAAAAATGCTTTCAACAAACGATTGCACTACTTGTACTTGTATTCCATGTAAAACTATTCAAGAACTTGAAGATTTTGAAGCGTGTGCTAGTTGTCGAGAAATACATGAAAATTTAAAAAAATATATTTATGTCAACAATTTTGTAAACAAATTTCAAATGAAAATTACAAAATAATTATAAACTTTTTATTTTAAAAATCAATTTTTTTTAGATTACATAAAAAATGGAAAAAATTAAAACATTGTTGGTGACAAAAAAATTGGGATTGTCTGAAGAATTAAAAAAAATGATTTTTACATATTATGAAGATGAAATTTTTTGTTTGAAAATGTGTCCTTGTGAACTCATCAATATGTGTTTTAATTGTAAAAGGAAAAAATTCGTGATAATAAGTTCGGAATACAATTACGTTCGAAATAATGATTACGAAAGAATATATAAACATTTTTTGTATTGAATTTTTTTGTATATATTATAATAAATGTCTTTTTTAAAAAAATATTTTTTTTTAGATTACATAATAAAAAAATGATAACCTTGAAAAATTTTGATATGGAAAATAGTATAATGTTGGCAGCAAATAAATTGGGTGTGCCAGAATATTTGATAATAGAAAATTTATGTTAAGCTAGAAAAGAAATTTTGAGTTTGGCATCGTGTTCATGTAAAAAGAACAAAATGCGTTTAAATTGTAAAACAAATAAAGATCATATTGGATTGCATCGCTCTTTTTATGATAAATGGGAAAAATTTTGAAAAATTTATTGTAATTTTATATTTTTTAAAAAATTTTTAGATTACATAATAAAATGAAACTAACAGAAAATGATTTGGATTTTTTGATGGAAAGCATATACAAATTTAATCAAGATAACCCAGCTACTTTGGAAGAAATTCGACAATATGCGATTACTTTAAGACAAATTTTATGTCGACGATGTAAATGGTATTTGAAATACAAGTGGGATGGGTTTTTTAATGAAGAAATGAAAAGAATTTCTTTTATATTGATTTTGATGGTGTTTCAATATATTAAGATGCATTATTATATTTATTTGAATTTGAATTTTGAAAGTTTTTATAATTTTTATAAATTGATATCTAAAGAAGATTTATTAAATCATGTAAAAAAAAAATGTCTAGAAATTGAAAATTGTAAACATTATTTAAACGATTGCGAAGATTGTGATGAATATAGATATTCTGATGAGAAAAGTTGTTCATTTATATATTGGGAAAAATGTTTTAATTCAATATATTGATTGTAATTTTTTTTAGATGAATAAACTAAGAGAAAATGATAATAAAAAAATGTTCAAGTTGTTAATCAAATAAAACCTATTGAGAGAAGATGAAATGATGGCTGTAAAATTTTTGTCAATGTTTAATAAGCAAGACGATTTTTCAACTAAATTGAGAAAAATTGTCGAGCAGAACATTATTTTTGTGATGTTTTTTGTTAAATATGCTATAATGTATTTATATTCAAAATATATTTTTTAGATGAATAATATAAATAAAAATAAAAAAATGTTGGAGAAAATAATAAATATGAATTCTTTGGCGAAAGAAAATTTACAAAACGAAACTTTAAGTGACGACGAAATATCATCTTTGAAATTTTTATTGAATGAAAATGATAGTGACTTTTTATTTAAAATACGAATGAATTTGAATTATGAACTTATTTTTTTGTTATTTTGTACTTGTATGTACTTTTATTCAAAATAAAAATGTTTTTTTGTAATTTTTTTCAGTAAAAATAATTAAAAAATGTTTTCTTTGCAACAACAAAAAGCACTTCAATGGCTTGATGAAGGAAAAATTTTTTTTATTACTGGTGGTGCCGGTTGTGGAAAAAGTTATATTGTCAAAGAAATTGCACAAAGTGTACAAATTTATAAAACAATACATATTACTGCGAGTACAGGAAAAGCAGCTTATTTGATAAATGGTGTCACAATACACGCTTTTGCTGGTATAGAAACTGGTGTTAAAAGTGTAGATTATTATAAACGTCATATGCATCCAGACATTAAAAAAACGTGGTTAGAAACTGATGTTTTAATTATTGATGAAATTTCAATGATTAACGCTCAAACATTTGATTTATTACATTTAATAGCCTGTGAAATTAGACAATGTCACGATGAATTATTTAGTGGTATACAAATTATTGCTTGAGGTCATTTTTTTCAATTACCACCAATTAAAGGAGAATTTGTTTTTAAATCTAAAATATGGCAACAATACATGACGGAAGTTTTGGTTTTAAATCAATGTTTTAGACAAAAAGAAGATGAGCAATTTTTTAGAGCTTTAAATGAAATACGTTTTGGTCAAGTTTCAGACCAAACTACTGAATATTTTATGGCGCGTTGTTTTGAAAAAGATGAAAATTTAAACACTAAATATACGAGATTATTTTTTAGAAATATTGAAGTTCATTGTTATAACAATCAAAAAATGGAAACTATAAAACAAGAAGGATATTGATTTTATGCTAAAGGTGTTATTAAAAATCGAAATATTCAATGCACGTTTCAAATTCCAGCAGCTGTTTATCTTAAAATAGGTGCTATTCTTATGCTTGTGAGAAATAATTATGTAGAAGAGGGTTTGTGTAATGGTAGTATTGGTACCGTCATTTTAATAGAAAATAATGCAGTTTGGGTGATTATGAATAAAAAAGAAGTCAAAATTGAATGTGTCAAAGAAGAACATTTAGATTGCTCTCATTCTGTTGTAGGCTAAAGATTTGGTTTACCTTTAAAATTAGCTTTTTCTTTTACTGTTCATAAAGCTCAAGGAAGTACAATGAATAAAGCAGTTGTTCAATTTAATTCAAAGGCTTTTATTAATAGTCTTTATTATGTTTCTTTATCACGAGTTTGTAATATTAATGATATATTTATAATTATTAATAATAAATTAGAATTACGAAAAATATTTAAAAATATTACTGTTGATTCAGATGTTTTGGAATTTTATAAAAAATACATGTTAAATTTTTTTTTAGATAATAAAATGAAATTTGAATATCAAACTGAGGAAACTAAATTTAGTAATAACAGTATATACACTGAATATTTTTTTTACATCAAAGAAGATTATAAAGATGAAGATATTGTGGAAGAATCACAACTTTATTCAGAAACTCAGAGTCCTGATAAAATTGTTTATCACGTCAAACAAAAAACAATGAAAGGATTTGAAACACAAATGAAAAACAGTATTCATTTTGCTGACTTGTTTCAAAATTTCTTAATTGGTTATAAACTTGTTACTTTATGTTGCAAATCTATTGAAAATGGTTATTGTAAAATAATAAAACGTTGTTACAATTCACCTGTTTATTTTATAAAAACATTTGGAAGGACCGACTAAATTACGTTTTATTCAAGATGCCAATGTGCGGGCTGTTTTTAATATTTTAGAAAATGATAGTGGATGGAGGTTGATACGATTATGTAATATTAAAATTAAAACTCTATCCATTTTAACAGAAAGGTCAATGATGAAATTACGAAATTTTGAATTGTCTGGTTTTAAAAGAAAAATCTTCATGACAGATGAAGAAATTGAAAAAAAGAAAAAATACAACAAAACCTATTACGAAAAAATAAAAAAAATTAAAACAACGAAGCAAAAGCAAAGATGTACAAATTCACCAAAAACACCGCTCATATCACGAAAAAAAACAACAAAAGAGGAGAGAAATTGACGAATGGTTTGGTGAATGGTATAGACCTCATTCTCTAACACAATGGCAAAATTCACTAAAAAGTTTATCTTATACTAAACTTTCTTATGAACAAAAAAAAAATGTTTTTAGATTATAGTATTTTGTTTGAACCAGGATTATGCTTTTTTTCTGCTTTTCTCATCTCTTTGTTGATTCGTCAATGGAATGTGAGCATCATTAAAGAATGGAATATAAAAATGTTGGAAAAAAATGCTACTGATTTATATTCTGAAGAAAATATTTTCAACTTCTTTTTGAAGATCAAGAAGAGCAAAATATTCTAGCTTGGAAAAACGTTTTACAACAATTAAAAGAAAAATCTAAAAAAATGTCATTTCAAACTTTAATTGATTTGTGTCATTGTTTTGCTTACGAAAATACTTTTGATCGTATTAACATTAAAATTTTTGCCGTTAACTAAAGTAATACCAAAATTCGTTTGTTGCATTCTAAATCAAAATCGCAATATAAAAGTAGTCTTACAGAATTATTAAAAGTTGTTTACGAAAGTGCAAATATTACCAAAGACGATCAAGATTCTCAAAGAGTTATTATTAATAATGAAGAAAGAAACAAAGCCAATCAACGGAAAAAAACAAACAACACTATAAAAATTTGTATTTTTCAAAAAAACAATTCTTTTCACGCTATAAGCATGTTGAATTAAAAATTTTCTGCTGTGCATTTTTCTTCTAACAAGTCGCGTGTTTTATTTCAATGTTCAGAATGTGGAAAAAAATTTGCTACAGAGAATCACAAATGTGAAGGTTATTATAAACCGGACAAATTTACACACGGTGATTGCATTACTTACTATCGACCACAAAATTCGTTCATGTGTACAAGTAGAAACTTGTTTCCTTTTTTAATGACATTTGATTGTGAAACGAGTATTACAAAATCTGAAGAAAATGCCACTTCCAAAGTCAAACCTTTATCTGAGTTGAGTTATCATTGTCATTCCATCATAATTCAATGCATCCATGAAAGATTGGCAAGAGAATGTTTTGGTTTAAATGAACAAGGACACGTGATTACTCAATGGATTTTTTATTATGAAAATACGATTGAAAGTTTAGAAAGAAATCATTTAACGTCTTTACCTGCCTATTTTCAACCAGGAGTTTCTTTACTTCACAAAACACATAGACGTATCTTGTAGGAAAAATTAAATTCGACTAATGAAAATAGTGAGAAATTAAATAATAGAAATACGAGTTTACGATTTAATAGCTTTAGCAGATACTTTGGTTCGATTTACTTATGAAATACGTTTAACGCGTTTTGAAAATTTAAATATATCAACTAATGAAAGAAATTTAATATGGCAAGAAGAAAATCCTTTATGTTCTATTTGTAGATATCCCGTAGATAAAATACATCAATCTGATGTTTATAAAAATAAATTTTCTCACATGACTCCTCAAGAAATAGAACGATTGAATCATAATGAATTTCGTATTTACAACGACAAACGAATTCAAGTTCTTAACATTCTATTTCAAAGAGTAGGACGTTTAGAATTGTTTATGTTACCTTGTCATGTTCAAAATTATTTAATCAACAACGATGCTGAAAAAATAAAACAAGATTTATTTAAAGTATCGAGTTTGTTTTACATTTGTTGTAGATGGTGAGAAAAAATTGAATATCTACTTGCCACTAACGGTTTGTTGAGTGATTATGTGAGATTAACTAGTGGTGAACTTGTAGATTATATGAAACAATTGGCTTCCCTTATCATGACTGAACATCAATTCGAAAACTATTTTGATCAAGAAGATATGGAGTTATTAGAAGATCCCTGCTTTTTAATCAAAATTTTTCGCAAATGTATCAACGAAAGTGGTGGTCAATACACAGATAACCTTTATTTTTTGTTTCTTATGAGAAAATTCAAGCAATCCGTCTACGAATTATGGTATCATGCCATGTTGGTTGCTTTTAATAATCAATTTGAAACAAAATTTAGTTTATCCGATTTTATTAAAGATAAAAAAAATCGAGAAAAAGTTTTAAATAAATGCAATTTTTTTCTCAACGCTTTTGAAGTTTATTTTGTTATTGATCACGATCATTTTTCAGGGCAAGTTTATGGATTAGCTCATGATTATTGCAACAAAAATTTAGGTAGATATAGTCAACATTTGTCTTGTCCTATTTTTGCTTACAATGCTTCTTTTGATAACCGCATTATGATTGTCGAAGGTTTAAAATTTTTTTTGGATATTCCGTTATACGGTCACTTGGCTGAATCTGAAACGACACCTTTTAACGCTTTTATAAAATATAGCAATATTGAAGATGTTTTTGTTATACCTAAAAATGTGAGCAAAGTCAATATTATTTGCAACGGTAAACATATTATAATTGTGGATATCATGAAAATTTTAAACTTTTTCTTAAAACAAGCCAGTAGTATGTTATCGCGAAAAGCTCAAAATCAAATTGTCAACACCATGTTGCATTATTTACGACCGTTTCATCCTGAATTAAATCATTTAATTGAAAATCAAGAGTTTAAAAACTGTTTTATTAAAAAAACATTATTTCCTCACTCGCAAATAACAGACGAATTATTAAACATTGAACATGAAACGTTTCCACCTATTAAATAATTTGCTCAAAACGATTTAATGAAGTCTAAAAACCTACAAAAAAGCTTATGAAGGTGTTCAAAAATTATGGAACTTTTAAAATTTAAAAACTTTAAAATCCTTATTGCTTATCTATACTGTTCTCGATACGGTCGTATTAGGTTCTGTCATAATTGACTTTGATGAAGGAACATTGAATTTACAAATTTCATATTCTTAATCATGTTAGTATTTTTAGCTATACAAGCAAATTAAATTCTGCCATCAGTTTAATTCCTGTTCAATATCCTGCGACCAACGAACATCAAAAAATGATTGAAAAGAGTATTTGAGGTGGAATGTCAACCAACGGTACACAAAAATTCGGCATTGATAAAAATTACTTTGAACCTAAAATATAAGAACTCAAATTAAACAGTGAGTTAAAAGGTTGTTTAATTTTTATGGATGAAAATAGTCAATACGGAGGAGCTCAATTAAAACCTTTACCTTTTCACATGAAATATTCTTTCGATTTGGAATGTATTACTTTAGACGATGTGATTCGAAAATATCATCGCGTTAATTTAAACGGATTCTCAACTAGTGCTTTAGTTCATTGTCAAATTACCATGAAACCAGAGTATCAAGATCAAGTAGGAGGTTTTTCACCCATGGTTGAAAAAGAAATTATATCCTTGCAAGATTATTCTCCAACTGAAATTGTATTTAAACGTTATCTCAAAAACAATGGAACCTATGGTATAGAAAAAAACAAAACTATTAAATTGGTCATGAAATTAAGTTCACATAAAACTTGTGAATTTTTAGACACTTTAATATGGTTGACTACATGCTGTGGATGCGTTGTTGAAAAAATTTACAAGGTACTCCCTTTATGGCGTTATCCTTTAGCTCAAAAAATGGTAAAAAGAAATATGGAAAAAAGGAAAGAAGCCATTAAAAAGGGTGACAAGGTAGTCGATGCTTCTTGCAAATTGCAAATTACCGGTCATTACGGAACATTAAGTCAACAAATTGCACAAAAATTAAATACTACTTTATCAACCACGAAGAAAAAGCATTTCAAAATAGTGTTGAAAATTTTCAAAACATTCGCCGTGTTTTAATTCAAGAAGGTCAAACAGATGAAAATATCAAGTTGTCACTTCCTTTTTATTTTCAAAATTTATTATATAACGGATCCCTATTTATTGGTGTTGAATCTGAAAGATATAAATTGGACGTTTCTGAAAAAAAAGTATGTTTAGGTGATTACGAGACGGTTGATTTTAGTTATGATGATTATTTTAAAGAAGCTCTGTTCAGTTTGATGACTGATGTTAAAACCAAAAGTATTTTATTTCACGATGAAACAATTATCATGAAATAAAAGACGTCTTTGAACTTTTAAAATCAAAAGATCATAAAAATGCTCTCATTTTAACAACTAGCGAAAAATGCAAACTCGTTAATAAATCTTTACGTATTTTAGCTTCACAAATTTTATCTTATGCCAAACTTAACGTAGGACGTTTTAGTTGGGAATTGGGACAAGTATTAAGAAATCATGGAGCTGAAAAACATTTGATAGTAACAGATACTGATTCTGATTGTTTTTTCATTACGCAAAAGAAAAACAATATACTTTCTTCAACGTTTCGTGAAAAAGTAGAAGAATGGATTTATTTTTCAAATTTTGGTAATCGTTGGATGGATTATTCCAATTACAAAAAAACTCATTCTTTTTATTTCACTCTTTACGCTAAAGAAACGGATCATTTTCAAAACAAAATACCTCCTCCTTATTACATTGCTCAAGCTTTTGTTATGGGACCTAAATGTTATAGTGTTCATAGTGTCAACGGAGACGAAGAAAAAGAAAACTGTTATAAAAATAGAGCTAAAGGAGTACCCAATTCTAAACTTTTATTTTCCAATTATGTTAACGGCTTTGATACCTTTGCTGCAAAAAGATTGTGTAGACAAGTTCCTTTTCCAGTGATAAAAAAAAATCAACCTATCGAACAAAATAGAATTAGTGTCAATTACAAACAAGTTAAAATACAAACGCACACTATCGATTTTTAAAAAGATTTACACAAAAAAATTATGTTTTTGATGACGGAGTCATGACCGAAATTCGAGATCATTTTCTTTTGCAACCGATACGAGAAGCCAATTTAAATGTTTTACCCAATATGGAAAAATTTTGTAGCGACGAGCACATTCCAAATTTACTTGAAATTGAAAAAAATATTATAAAATATTCAGAACGTTATCAAACAAAGGCCATGTTTAATCGAAAAGTTTTGATCCCTTTATTATACGATCTTAAAAAGAATATAAATTTGTAAATTTTCTAATATGAATAAAAAAATGAAGTTTTATTTTTTAGAACAAAAATTAACAGCACACTAACTTGAAAACAAATTAAAAGAAATTGGTTTTAGAAATTTTTATTTAGTAGAAAATACAGAAAATGATATTCATTATTTTAAAAATAAAAAATTTTTTACTTCGCGTTTGATTCTCATTACTCCTAACGGACGAGATTTAATTCCTGAAGATTTTTTAAATTGTTGTATCGATTGTTTGCTTGATTATTTACGTTTTGCATGTCACGCAGGATGTTATGAAGAAGATTGTGTTCATTGTGAAAATTTCAATAGAGTTCATTATAATTGCACTTGTCTTTCAGAAAATAAAGAGGATGGATAAAATATTATTGACAGAAATCGCAAGACGATTAAATCGAGATTGGAAAACATGTTGAAGATATTTAAAAGTAAGTGAACACGAACTAGATCTTATTGATGTAGATTACAGATATATTGAAGAAAAAGCTTTTGAGATGATAAAAATATGGAATCGTAACGGAACCAAAGAACAATTAATTTATGCGATGAACAACATACAAAGAATGGACATTAGAAAAATTATTTTATACCGTTTTTTGTAAAATTTTTTTTGGTAAAAAATGATATAAATTAAAAAAAAAGTTGTTTTATAATAATGGTAAAAAAATGGAAGAAAAAGAAGAAAAACCTCTTCAACAAAAAATTGAAACTGTAGAACAACCTATAGAAAAAACCCTTAGAAAAAAATGATGGTAGATCTATAACTGAAATATTAAACGAAAAAGGTTTTCATGATTTTTATTTAAAAGAAACATTGAAAGAAACTGAACTAAAAGAAGAAGAAACTAATTCGCAAGTGAAATTTAATATTTTTAAACCTACTCAAGATGTTTATCCTGAAAATACAATTATTACAGGACCTACAAACAGCGGAAAATCAACTATGGCTAGAGAATTATTACATCGGGAAAAATTTCCTGATGCAGAAATGTTATTTGTAATACAAATGAGAGAAACTAGCGAATGTCAACACAAAACATGGAAAAATATTATCGATTCTTCTAAAAATACTTTAGAAGCATATCATATTATAACAGTAAATAGTCCAGAAAAATTAGATTCAGTAATACAGAGAGCTATTGGTTTTTCAAAAGATAAATATGGTATTCAAAATAGCGATCACCGTTTATTAAAAACAATAATTTTATTTGATGATATTAGTGCTTTTTGCTTAAAAAGTTAATAATATATTAGTGCATGTTCTAGCGGATCTCACCATGGAGTAGGTACCATTACCGTTTTTCATTCCGTACCTTCTAAAGCCACTCAATGTTGGAGCAATTTAGTGTCTCATTACAAATGTATAATTTCTTTTGATAACAACAGTGAGATTGAAAAAATATTTAAAACTGACTTTCCTTCCATTGGTAAAATACACCATCACCCCATAAGCGATTTGTTAAATAAAGAAACTTCTAATCAACACGGACATTTGGCTTTATTTAATAGAAACTCTTCGGTAGCACGCTTGAGAACTCAAATTACGAGTAAAGAACAAAAAGTATTTATTCCAGTAGACGCTCAAGGTAAATTAGACTTTGATTATAAAGATATGAGCGTGAACAAAAAAACTGTTAGTTTTGAATCCTTTCCCTATGTCAAAGCTCCCCAATTAAAAAAACATTATTATCTCAAATCACATCTCAACAAGTATAACCAAGAGAAGGAGAATAAATCCGGCGAAGAAGATAAAAACGATATAAATAAAGAAAAAGAAAATCCGATAAAAAAAAGAAAATGGAGTGAAAGCGAAAGAGCAACACATCTACTCGAGGAAATTAAAAGACAAAAACGATATGGATTGTGCGAATCTTCAGACGAATCTTCAAACGAATCTTCAAACGGTGAATCCAGTTCTGATTCTGAATGATTGGGAAAGCGAAGAATTTTTAAGAATTTTACAGAACGATTACGAATTATGCAATCCTTCCAACAAAGCGAGCAAACGTCAAGCTATGAGACAAAAGTTAGCTGTTTGAGGACAAATTTTTATTCTCAAAATGAATAGAAGAAAAGACATTGACGAAAACGAAATTAAAATATGGATGAAAGAAATTTTAACACGTTTTAATGCTGTAAAAATGTTAAAATGCGAACTTTTATCGGATCACAAACGACATCAAATAAAAAACGCTTTTCAAGAATTTGTATAGAAACGTTTGTATAGAAATTACTCTTTGTCAAAGAACATTTGTATCCATATCCAAAATTTAACGAAAATGGAAAAGTCATCATGAAAAAAGAAAAAATGAAAGATAAAAATCAAGCTATATGAGACTTTGTTTATAACAATTATAACGTTTTAAAAGAATATTTCAACTCTACTCGTTTTAAACTTTATCACGAAATTATAAATTATTATGCAAAAAACTTAATCTCATTCGACACTATACAACCTACGAAAACTGTAATCGATTTATTAAGACAACAGTTTGACGTTGATTATTGTCAAAAAGAATTGTATTTTCAAAATAATTTGTATTTTTATAAAACATGAATAGATATAAACCTTATCACGAGTCTCCTTTATTGACTTTACGTAAAGTATTAGCCAAAAATGCCTACAACATGGATGTTTTTAACAAAAAAATATTACAAATAAACGAACAAGAAAACGAACAAGTAAACGAACAAGTAAACCTAGAATCTGAAGAAACAAACACCTCAAATGTGTCTGAGATTATTCGAAGATATGATTTACCTTTTTCTCTCAATTATGCCGATCCCATCAATCTCGAAAATCAAATTGCTGCGAAGTGAGCTTTTAACAAAATTTAAATGCTTTATTGCCTCTAGATACTATGCTTAACAGCGATTTAGCAACAAGTTTAATCAGTGATCAAGAAAAATGGAAAACGTACCTCAACATAGGAGGAGATGCTTATGCTTTTAAATCCATTTTAAATATAAATAAACAAAGCGAATTCAACGATGAAATCGATCAACGAAACATAAGCGAATCTTTAAGAATGATAAGAAATTTAAAAAAATTTCCTATTCAAGACAACTCTCTTACTACTACGCCTCCTTCTTCTATTCAATCTACATTAAACACTTTACCACGTTCTACTACTACTTTAAATACTATTCCATCGAGTCATAAAAAAATTTATACCTTGACACTTCTTAATAAATTTTTAATTTTTCACGAAACACCCAATTCGAGCGAAATTCTAGAACAGCTTTACAGAAATGAATCTGTCAAAAAAATTCCCACCTTACCTTAACTTCTCGTAGACATGTGTAAAAATCAAGTCAATTATCGCTTTGGATCGCATCAAATTTCTTTACGCGTTTACAAACCGAGAAACGAAAAAGCCACTTTAAACAATTTAAAAATTTATATTTTATATCAAGCCAATGTCGTAGACGTAGAAGAATTCATAGCCAGTATTATTAACAATGTTAGCAACTTTGCCTTTGAATAAATAAACGATCCAAAACAATATTCCTATTATGCTAACGAATTTTTAACTTTACTGACTTCTTCTCATTCTGTAGCTAACATGCGAATAGCAGCCGATTATTACCAAATAAGACAACTGACTTTTGCCAAATCATGGAGTTTTATTAAAAAATACAACATACCCTTCTGAAACGAAACTAAATTACCTCCGAAGGTGTATATGCTAGTGCTCTAGCTCGAGATCCTTACACTGTTATGACTTCTAGTTTTATAGAAAGCGAATCTATAAGTGATAAAAGTTTTGGTGGAAAGAGAGCTTTTGAAAAATTAACACAAACAATAGACATTATTCAACAATGATGTATACAATATGGCGAAATGTTTCGAGGTTATAAATTTGAAATTTTGAGAGAATACATTCAAGTAAACAGTTATTTACTACCCAATAAAGATATTTTTGTTCGAATGTTGAACAATTATAACGAAAACGCATTAGCCAGCAGAGTCATCGTACAGTGGGCCAGTAGGTTGACAAAATGGGAAAAATTTTAGTTGTCTAATCTTGAAAACCTATTTAATTTTAGTATCTACATATATTAGGAGAAATCTATTGATAATTTATTTATATTAAATCCTTTAGTTACCAGGACTCTAAGCATTTGAATATTGAGATAAAATTAAAAAAAAAAATTATAAATAAGTAATTAACGGTGACATCAACGTTGTGTTATATTTCAATTACATCTACGTTTCTGAAACAAAAAATTAGTACATGTTATTCTAGAGTATTTAGAGATAAGAAAAACCAATGTGTGAAATAAATTTGTAATAGCATGTTATCTCAGTTATACTTTAAAAATCACAGATTAAAAAAAAAATTTCTTAAGAAACTTATTTTTTGCCGCACAATAACTAATAATTACCACAATTTGACATGTGTTGTCTTATATTTATTTGAGCTATATGATGCTTCAATCGAGTTTTAATTGATTGCTCGTCCCCTTAAATCCCCGTTCAGATTTTATGTATGTTTTAACTTGGTTGCTATGGTACTAAATTTTGCATAGCAACAACTCATTTTTACATTAACGTTGTTTTAACAGTATTTTACTTGCGCTAAATACACAATATTGGGGGTATGTATTAAAATGAGATTCAGAATTCTTATGAGGTTAACCTTTTTTGGTTACTATGGATACCTTACTTTGCATAACATAGCAACAACATATTTTCAGTAGTTGTTAGTAATTTAATTACTAACACTGACAGTAATTTAATTACTTTTAATTTTAATTACTAACACTTGTAGTAACTTAATTACTAACAAGTATTAGTAGTCCAGGCGGCATATATATTATAACATTTTACTTTTAAATACAAAATGCTTGTTACAATAATTATTTAGATATGGTTTTGTTAAACTTAGACATTCATAATTTTCTCTAAAAAAACAATCTTAGTATTTCAAAACAAAATATTACTGAAGATATATTAAAATTTATTCAGCCAAAATTTGCTGAATTTAAAGACGTTGATTTTAGACATGCTGTTCACCGATTTGTTTACTTGTATAAAAAAAAGTGGAAATCTGCAAACTATACTGTGAAAAATTTTGAAAAGAAGTTTGTGAACTGGCTTAATGAATATTTAATTGTCAGAAAAAAAGACAATGAACCAACTGCAAGTAGACGTGATCGAAAACCAGTTGCATTTGATAATAGTTCTAATAAAACTAAAAAACGGCGTGTATCTTGTTTAATTGAATCTCATTCATCCAATGAATTATTTTTTGCTGCTAATAAAAAATTTAGAGATGAGTCTGTTGTTATTGCTGCCAAGAATGTTTTAAATATATCAAATACAGATAAAGCAACTAAATATTCAGCAGACGAAGCACTGGCTTTAATAATTGATGCAAGTCTGACAAAAGCTTCCTATCAATTGATTAGAAGCGGAGCCTTGGAGAAAGAATATAACATCTACCCCGCTTACAATGATGTCAGAGATGCAAAATTGAATTGTTATCCTGCAAACATAACAGTGGAGGACTATTCAGCTTCAGTTCCTTTAAAAGATTTAATGACTCATACTTTGCAAAGAATCTGTGCAGTTCAGGAACCTGTGCTAAGGCACTTGATATTGAACGACAAAGCAATAAAAAAAATGACACTAACGTGTAAGGCTGGTTTTGATGGTGCTACTGGCCAAAGCATTTATAAACAAGTTTTATCAGAACCCGACATTAACAGAGATTGAAAGCGTGAAGAATCATTATTTATTACTTGTCTTGTCCCATTGGATTTGACTGGATTTAACAACAGCAACGAAAAGGTGCCTATTTGGAGAAATCAAAAGTCGTCCTCCACAGCCTATTGTAGACCCATAAGATTTGCATACAAAATGGAATCCAAGGAATTTGTGATTGAAGATCAATACATTAAAAGTGAGATAGAAAGCTTGGGTATGATTTTATTAGAGGTTTGCGGATCTTCTATTGGAGTGAATTGTATTATTGAACTTACAATGATTGATGGGAAGGTTCAAACAATATTATCTGAAAAAAATAACTCATACCAATGCTGTTCAGTGTGTGGTGTCTCTCCAAAAAATATGAATAGTCTTGATATCCTTAATATAGATTATACTAACAGAGAGTTCAAATATGGTCTTTCCAGTCTTCATGCATGGATTCGATTTTTTGAGATGTTATTGCACATTGCATATAAAAAAGAAACAAGAAAGTGGCAAGCAAGATCTAAAAAACACAAAGAAAAGGCATCTGTAGCTAAACAAAAGATTCAGACTGATTTTATGAACAAAATGGGACTTGTTGTTGATTTCCCTAAAAGTGGTGGTTCTGGAACAAGTAATGATCGCAATACCTCAACGGGTGCTTTTGCAGCATATGAACAAACAGCTGAAATTCTGGGTATTGACCAAAAACTTATATTCAGATTTTACATTATCTTGGTAACACTCTCTTCAGGATATGAAATAGACTGCTTAAAGTTCAAGGATTATTGTTTTGACATATTTAGACTATATGTGTCCCTTTTTCCATGGTATTACATGGCTCAATCAGTTCACAAAGTATTGATACATGGACATGACATAATTAAAAGCCTTACATTACCCATCGGACTTATGTCAGAGAAAGCTCAAGAGGCTAGAAATAAAGACTTTAAATCTTATCGCGAAAATTTCAGCCAAAAAACATCCAGAAAAGCAACAAATACTGATCTTATCAATAGACTCCTAGTTTCCAGTGATCCTGTTATTTCATCATTGCGTAAATCAACATCACACCAAACAAATCATAAAGCATTTCCTTCAGATGTTTTACAATTACTTAAACAATCTTCAAACGTTATTATTGCTATATAATTTTTTGATGTAATTTAAAATTGATAACGTTTTCTTGCACTATTTTTTGCTTTTATTATTCCTAAAACATTATTTACCTAAATACTCAATTTTTATTCAATATAGGTGGGTCAAAAATCCGATAAGATATTCAAATATAAATTTACCACTTTGTTACTAAGGAAAGTGTCCGGTAACGAAGCAATGTAAGTATCCATAACAACTAAATTTGAAAAATTATCACTTTTGTAAGAAGTGTGATCTCATAATGGTACTAATGCCAAATTTAGTGAATATAGCACTTATAAAATATCTGCAGTTTACAAAAGTAGGTTGTTGCTAACCAAAATAAAGGTATCCATAGCAACGAAATAAAAAAATATTACCTTCATAAAAAGCGCAGACATCATATTAGTACTCATACTAATTTTAGTGAATATAGCTCTAATATTAAATTAGTTATGCATTTTTTCCAGTAAAAGTGCATTCTGGCCCATTGTGCATCGGAGAAACTATGATCTATTTAACATTTAAAACTTTTTTCAACCCTGTACCTTCTTTACCTTTTAGAGATGTAGCAGATGTAGTCTTATTAAAAGAACACGTAAAACAAACTTGTGCTAAAGGAGGTACGACAGGATTATTGCAAAATATTAAATCCAATTCAAATCAATTTTACAGTACAGAAAATACAATCAAATAAAAAAGTTTACTCGAAATGTTGATGATAATGGGTAAAATGTATAATTCTCAACTTGGTCGTTTAAATTCACTTTTAATATCTTATAAAAAATGTTTTGAAATGGATTCCAATAATATTGAAAATTTTGCCAACGCTTTAAAACTACTTACCAATTTTAAAAAAAGAAATTTATTCATTCATCCTTTAACAAGGTCTTCCTTTTTAGAAATTCCTACACCCAAAAAAGAACCACAAACACGAGCATCCGATACTTATTTAGGTCCGATTGAAACTAAAAAAGAAGAAGAAGAACCTACTGAAACCATATCTACTAAACCTGAAACTGCTCCCGAATTATTAGGAGCTACTGTTTTATCTGAAACAACTGAAACCGCTGTTGAACCAACAACTGCAAGTGCTAGTACTGAAACTCCAATGTTAACTAGAAGTGGTCGTTTAGGATTAAGAGCAAAAAAACCATCGACTAGATTATCATCTACAAATATAGAAGAAAGAAAAAGAAAAACTCCAACAACAAAATATTCCGATTTTTAAAAAAAATGGACAATGTTTTGAGAGATGCTATTGACAACCTTGTAGAAGATCAACTGACTAAATTATCGAGTCGTTTGTTTGCTTTGACAGACGTGCCAAAAATCAAAAAAGTTTTGCTTCAATTGGACACTTTAAAAAAAAATCCAACCGATTTGAAGTTTTATGATCAATTAAGAGCTCTTTTAGAAAGTTCCATTTATGCTAAATGGAACGGTCTCATAACAGCATTGTCACACGACACTTTACTTTCTAAAAAAATAACTGATGTCAATGTTAAAAAACAAGAGACTAGAAAACCTTATGTTTACGAAACGCATCAATATTCGTACGATAGACCTCGACAATATTTTCAAGCTGATTTGGCCGATATGAACAGTTTTAATTTAAATTTTGCTCCTCATCGACCCGAGTTTTGTTTAGTTGTGGTAGATGGAGTATCTAAATAAGTGTACTTGAGAGTCACCAGTAAAAAAACTGCAGATAAAGTGCTTAGCAGTTTTAAACATATCTTTGAAGATATTAAAAGAGATGATAAAACTTTTATCTACTTACAAACCGATCAAGGTGGTGAATTTTTTAACAACAAAATGAAAGAATGGTGTTATGAACAAAACTTTGTTCATTTTAGTTCTAAAAACTATGGAAAAGCTTACTTGGCAGATTCGACAATAGGACGATTAAAATAACTTTATCAAAAATTAAGAAAACAAGCAGAACTTCAAAAAAACAATTGGAGTTTTTATATCGAGGACATTGAACAAAAACTTAATGAAAAAGAAAGAGTGACGAGTGGAATCGCTCCTGAAGAATTGGATGCTGACGACGCCAAAGGTAAAGCTCTTCGTTTAATCGATCAATACCGCGATGACAAAAGACGAGGACTTCATTTTTCCTCCAACATGTTACATCGAATAGAAAAAAAATACAAAAATGAAAAATTAAAAATATACAAACCTCTCTCCTTTGGAACCGAATGTTATTTGAAAAAATATAAAATAGATCCCAAAGATACCTTTAGCAAATCGACTACTCGTGATCAACCCTATTGGGACACTACCAAAAAAGTTATTATTATCAATATCACTAAGCGCTCTAACCCTTCAGTAGAAGGTTATTTACCCGTTTATATTTATAAAGTGAGAATAGTAGGCGATTTAAATACAACATTTAAAGTAAAACGAGAAGATTTATTACCTATTAACGAAGAAGATAAAGACATTTATTATAAAAACTTTAGCGAATATGTTGATACTTTTTTAAAACCTTTAAAGAAAAGACTGCAAGAAAAAAAGAAAAAAAGAAAAAATGAACAATTTAACGTTTGACGATGTTTTAGATGTAAATAAATATGATTGTAGCACGTATTATTTTAGCGAAATTAAAAATATAAATGAAGCGAGCACACATTATAATGTTTTGAACGATTTTACTTTACCCTTGACTCCTAACGATATTGACAAACCTACATTTAAAAATAATACCATCTTACATTTAGCAAGCATGGATGTTCCTATTAATTTAACTAGAGTAGACGAAAATATATCGTTTTTAGAAAACAATTATGGTTTAAGAATGGAAACCAAACCAGCTATAAAACAAATGATGATTGATATTCAAAACGACATGATTGCTAATCCAAATAGAAAAATTCCATTTTATCTTGTTACCAAAGAAATTGTTTTGTATGCAAATTATGCAGTTTTACCAGGTGAAATCATCTTGAAATGGACTCCAAGTCCATTTCAAGATGATTTCTTAGTCAGACGATTAGAACTTATGCGTTAGCCACAGCAGGGGGTGCGCCAGTGCGGCGCTAGGACTGGGGGGGGGTCGGGTGATCCTCTTTTAGGAGAGAAGAAAACCGAAGAATTTTTTTTATTCCCTGTTTTTAATGGGTTGAGTGATTTATAAAAGGTAGTTCGTTAAAAGTATGATGGTTAGGAAAATTTTTAAGAATTTTAATTATTTGATCCTCTAAAAGAAGAAGAGTAAACTAATGGAAAGTTATTTGGCTCATGACCAGAATATAAGGGTTCGATTCCTTTCTCTTTATTTTTAAATTAAATATTTAAATTATAAAAATAGAATAATCAATAAGAATAATATCAATAATATTATTATAATCTTTTCATAAATGATTAAATTTAAAATGAACTGAAACATCTTAGTAATTATAAAATAACATTATGAAAGTAAAAACGATTGAAATCATAATTTTTTCTTTTAATTTACAAAATAAAACAATTGATTATATCTATAGAACTAGTACTGTGAAGGAAATTAATAAATAATTTATATTAAAAAATGAAAATCATTTACCTTTTGTATAATGGGCTTATAAAAATATAATTAGCAAGCTATAAGGCTAAATAATTTATAAAGTTAATTATTCCCGAAACTTAACGATCTAATTGTGAATAATTTATAGAATGAACCAATAAATGATAAAAATTTTTGGATAATTTGCAATTGGCAGTGAAAAACTAATCGAGTTAAGAAATAGCTGGTTTTTCATGAAATTTATATAAGTAATTTTTTTTTAAAAAAGCAGTTATTTAATGCAAAGATTATTTAACGAGTAAAAAACAATTTATATCCAACATCAATGAACCTTATAAACACTTAGAAATAAATTTATGATTTAGACAAAAAGCAAATAAGCTTAGAATCAGCTATATTTTAAAAATTACGTAAAACTTTACTTTAGAAAAATTATGATTTTATAATATAGTCAATTATTATCATTTTTATGGAAAATAGTAATGAAATTTCTTTAAATACATTATGAAAATTTTAAAAGAGTAATAATATAAGCATTAGTAAAATTAAATTTATCCTATTTTTTTCTTAGTTTAATAAATTGATTAAGGTAATTCAATTTCTCAATTTATAAGGAATATGTTAATATATTTTTTAAGAAAATTTTAGTTCACATTTTGTAAAAATCTAAATCAAGTTGGGATAAATAATAAATTAACTTTTTCTTAAGGAACTCGGCAAAATAAAATATCGACTGTTTACCAAAAACATAGCCCTCTAAAATATTGAAGGTGAAACCTGCCCAATGATATAAAAATAATTATAATCTAATTTAAATAATATTAAATGGATGCAGTAACTCTGATTGTAATAAAGTAGCATAATTAGTTGTCATTTAATTGATGGAGAGAATGAATGGTTACACGAATTTTTCACTGTCTTAAGAAAAATTTTTTAAAATTGAAATAATAGTTAAGATGCTATTTAAAATTGTAAAACATTTTTTTTAAATAATAATAAAAAATTATTAGAATTAGAAAGTTTGGTAGTTTAGTTGGGGCGACTGTTTTTTAAAAATAACAAAAATAAGCATTATAATAAATTTATTTATTGTATAATTAAACAATTTAACAATTACTATAGTAGGCTATAATGACCCGTTATTATAACAAACAATAAATAACGATTAATTAATAAAAGCTACCTTAGGGATAACAGGATAATTTTGTTTTAGAGTCCTTATCAAAAACAAAGTTTGTTACCTCTATGTTGAATTAAGATATCCTAATAATGCAGTAGTTATTGAAGGTAGGTCTGTTCGACCTTTAAAATCTTACATGATTTGAGTTCATTCCGTCGCAAGACAGGAAGGTTTCTATCTACAATTATAAAATTACTTTAGACTTTTAGTACGAAAGGAATAAAGCTTCATTTAGTTAATTAAAAAAACTAATAAAAAAAATTTTGAAAGAATCTAAAAATTTAAAGTAATTATTTAATAAAGAGGGTCGATTAAGTAGATCAAATAGTCTTCAAAATTATTAGTATTGGTTCAAATCCAATACCCTCTGTTTATGAAAAATTTAACATTTTTAATAAGTTTTTTCACTTGTTTATTGTTTAATAATTTTATTTATAAAGACATTCCTGAAACAAATCAACTTTCTTTTCAGGAAAGTGCCTCATCTTGTAGTAATAATTTAATATTTTTTCATGAAGATACTATGTTTTACATGGTAATTATCCTTGTATTGGTAGGATGATTATTGTTTTCTGTAATTATTAACAAAAATTATAATAAATTTTTATTAGAAAATAATTTTATTGAAATTGTGTGAACATTAATACCTGCTATCATATTAATTATTATAGCTATACCCTCTTTATTTTTATTGTATTCTATTGATGAAAATGTTGAACCTTCTTTGACTGTAAAAATAGTTGGTCATCAATGATATTGATCATACGAATATTCTAATTTTTCACCAAACATAGAATTTGATTCTTATATGATTCCTACTGCAGATTTAAGTCAAGGTGATTTTAGATTACTTGAAACTGATAATGATCTTGTTTTACCAGTCAATACAAAAATTAAATTGATTGTTTCAAGTGCTGATGTTATTCATTGTTGAACCGTTCCTTCTTTAGGTGTAAAAGTAGATGCTATTCCAGGTCGTTTGAATCAATTAAATTTTATTATTAATAGACCTGGTAAATTTTTTGGTCAATGTTCAGAACTATGTGGTCTTAATCATTCTTTTATGCCTATTTCTATTTACTCTGTTTCTCAAGAAAAATTTATAAATTGATCAATTAACAAAACTTAAAATGTCTCAATTAGATTTATCTTTATATTTCAATCACTATCTTGTTTTACTATTATTATTATTTTTATTATTAATTTTATTAAGTTTAAGATTTTATAATTTTTTTTTGATTTTTAATATAAGAAATAATTTTATTTCAAATAATTTAGAGTTAAATAAAAATAATTTCAAATAATTTTCTATATCATGTAATATATTAAAACTATAATGTCTTCTTATTTTGATCACTTTTTAATTATTAAAATTTTTGGGTTTTTATTTGACTCTCATCTAGTATTAGTATTATCTGTATTTGTATTTTTTATAGCTTTAAATTTTATTTTTATAATTCCTTCAAGGATTCAATTGTTTTTTGAAATGATTATTAATCATTTTTTTCAAATTGTAAAAGAAAATTCAAAAAAGTAAAAGAAAATTTAGGAAACAATTCTCAAATATTTGTATTATTTTTATCAACTTTATTTTTTTATCTTTTATCAATTAATCTGCTAGGATTTTTTATTTTTACTTTACCCCCTACTACTCATATCTCATTAACTTTTGGATTGTCGTTTTTCATATGATTATCAATAATAATATTTGGATTTTTTAATTTTAAAAGCTTTTATCTAAGTATGTTTATGCCAACAGGAGCTCCCTTAGGTCTTTCTCTTTTATTAGTATTTATAGAATTAGCTAGTCATGTTTCTAGACCTATAGCTTTAGGAATGCGTTTAGCAGCTAATTTAACAGCTGGTCATATCTTATTAGCTATTCTTTCTGATTTCATATTTAAAATGATATGTTTTTCTTCTTCTTTTTTAAATCTATTTCCATTAATGATTATAATATTTATGATTATATTAGAAATAGGTGTTTTAATTATTCAAGCTTATGTCTTTACTCTCTTGTGTTTAATTTATTTAAAAGATAGTTTAATCTTACATTAATGGAAAAACATTATCATCCTTTTCATTTAGTAAATCCCAATCCTTGACCATTTTGTATATCAATGGGTGTATTATACTTAACCTTAAACACTGTTGCCTATTTTCATAAAGGATTTTATTATCCTTTGTTATTAAGTTTTATTCTAATAATTTTATTTATGGTTTTATGATTTACAGACATATTTATAGAATCTAGTTTAGAAGGGGCTCATACTAAGTTAGTTTTAACAGGTTTAAAATTAGGTTTTATATTATTTATAATTTCAGAAATATTATTTTTCTTTTCCTTTTTTTGAGCATTTTTCCATTCTAGTCTTTCTCCCTCTATAGAAATAGGAATAAATTGACCCCCTTTAGGGATAATAAC
This sequence comes from Hydra vulgaris, assembly GCF_038396675.1. Classification (NCBI taxonomy): domain Eukaryota; kingdom Metazoa; phylum Cnidaria; class Hydrozoa; order Anthoathecata; family Hydridae; genus Hydra; species Hydra vulgaris. Next base: position 592,022 of record NC_088933.1, on the reverse strand, counting down.
CTTAAATCCGTTTTCTATTCCATTATTAAATACTATTATTCTTTTATCATCAGGAATAAGTGTGACTTGATGTCATCATAGTCTAATTCAAAAAAACAGAAATCAAACTTTAATTAGTTTAATAATTACAATTGCTTTAGGCTTATTATTTACATTTTTACAAGCTTTAGAATATTTAGAATCTAATTTTTGTATATCTGATTCAGTTTATGGTTCCATTTTTTTCCTAGCCACAGGGTTTCACGGAATTCATGTTATTATTGGTACAATATTTCTATCAGTCTGTTTGCTTAAAATTTATTATTCTCATTTTACTAACTCTCGTCATTTTACTTTTGAAGCTGCATCATGATATTGACATTTTGTTGATGTTGTATGATTGTTTTTATACATATTTATCTATTGATGAGGTTCCTATCTCTTTCGGATTGGTATAATTAAAGTTCGATTCTTTAACTGTAATAACTTTCATGATCTTTGATTATAATAATTTATTAATATTTTCACTTGTAGTTTTTGTTATATTAAATTTATATTTAAATAAATATAGTTTTTTTTGTTTAATACCATTAATAATTTCGTTTATTATAATCACACAATTTGTTAAAACAAATTCTTTTTTGTGAATTAGTATAATAATATTTATCATTATTTTAAATAACTTGCATTTAAAATTAGAAAATCTAATCTTATACGGTTTTATTTTGTTATCAGTAATAATAATAATACTATCTAATAATTTAATAATACTATATTTATCTGTAGAGATTCAAACTTTTTCTTTATTAATTCTTATTGGTTCAAATAGAAATAATATAAAAAGTCTAGAAGCAAGTTTAAAATATTTTATTTTAAGCAGCATTTCATCTGGATTTTTTCTTTTGGGTCTTGCTTATTTATTTAAAATTTCAATCTTATTGGATTTAAATTTATTTAATTTTGTATTTAATAACACATCTTCTTTTCATTCTTTTGGCAACTCTATATTAATTCTTTCTCTTCTATTCAAATTAGGTTTAGCTCCTTTTCATTACTGAATTGCTGACATTTATGAAGGATCAGATCTTGTATTAATATTATTATTATCCTCTTTATGTAAATTATCTATATTCATTATTTTATTAAAATTTAATAATAATTTTGAAATGCTTATGCTTTTAGGGACATTATCAATAATCATACGAACTATTGCTGGATTTAATCAAACTAAAATAAAAAGGTTAATAGCTTATAGTGGTGCTTCTAATTTTGGGTTTATTATTATAGCATTAAGCTTAAATAATATAACAGGCATCGAAATTTGTTTATTATATCTTTTTATTTATTTATTTACAAACTTATTTATAATTATGATATTAGTATTATATAAAAATAATATAGAATTTATCATAGAATTAAGCGGATACCTAATGAATAATAAAATTTTAACAATTGCTTTAGTTATAATAATTTTTTCTATAGCAGGAATCCCTCCTTTTTTAGGGTTCCTAAATAAATTTATTCTTATTTCTACTTTAATAAATTATAACTATATTATAGCAGGATGTTTATGTTTATTAATTACCTGTATTGGAATAGGTTTTTATTTAAGAATAGTAAAAATACTTTTATTTCAAAATAATAACTTTTATGTCTCTTGAAATAATATTATTTCTTTAGATAAAAATAGTTTATATCTGAATTTTATTTATTTAGGTTTTATTTTATATTATACATTGTTTTATTTATTAAACCCTAAATTTTTTATTTCTTTCTTAATTTATATATTAAATTTATAACATGATTTTAATTATAATTCTTTTACCTTTATTTAGTAGCATATTATGTGGATTATTTGGTAGATTTTTTGGTAATAAAGGAGCTAAATTGATTTCTTTTGTTATTATCATTATAACACTTATAAAATCTTGAGTTGTTTTTTATGAAATTAATTTTAATAACAACTTTTTATACTATGATTTATTAAATTGATTTAACTTAGGGTTATTAAGTAATTCATTTAATCTAAAATTCGATTTAATAACCATTAATATGTTAGTTTTAGTTATCACTGTTTCATTTTTTGTTCATTTATTTTCCTATTCTTATATGGAAAACAACCCTCATTTATCAAGATTTATTTCTTATTTATCGTTATATACTTTTTTTATGATTATATTAATATCAAGCTCAAACTTAATTCAACTTTTTATAGGATGAGAGGGGGTTGGATTATGCTCATATTTATTAATTAATTTTTGATATACTAGAATACAAGCTAATAAATCAGCAATTAAAGCAATGATTATAAATAAACTAGGAGACATTGGATTGCTAATTGGAATAATATATCTATGAATCTTTACAGGATCATTTGAATTCAATGATATATTTATAATTTCTACTACTAATAATATTTCTATACTTTATATTCCTCTATTTTTCATTTTAATAGGAGTCATAGGAAAGTCTGCCGAATTAGGGTTTCATATGTGATTACCTGATGCAATGGAGGGGCCTACACCAGTTTCGGCTTTAATTCATGCAGCTACAATGGTTACAGCCGGAGTATTTTTAATTATCAGAATGACACCTGTATTTGAACTCTCATCTACTGTGTTAATCTTAATCATTATCATAGGAAGTTTAACTTCTTTTTTCTCGGCAACTATAGGAATGGTTCAAAATGATTTAAAAAAAGTGATAGCATATTCTACTTGCAGTCAACTAGGTTACATGATAATGATTTGTGGTTTTTCTTTTTATGATCTAAGTTTATTTCACTTAATAAATCATGGGTTTTTTAAAGCATTATTATTCCTTAGTGCAGGATCCATTATACATGCTATAAATGATGAACAAGACATGAGAAAGTACGGTGCTTTAAAAAATTTTCTACCTTCAGTGTTCGTTTTTATAATCATAGGATCTATAGCATTACTGGGGTTACCGTTTTTATCAGGATTTTATTCTAAAGATTTAATTGTTGAAGTAGCATTGTTTTCAAATTTTTTATCTTTTTCTGTTTGAATTAGCATCAGTGCTGTGTTTATTACAGCCTTTTATTCTTTAAGATTAATTTATTATACATTTATTAACAACCCACAGCAAAGTAAAAATAATTTTTCTAATATTCATGAAAGTGATTTAAAAATTATTATTCCATTAACCTTATTAACATTATTTTCTATTTTTTCTGGTTACATGTTTCAATTTATAATTATAAAAGATAATTTTCCTAATATGATTTATAATATTAGTAAGTTACTACCTCTTTTTTTTAGTATATTAGGAATTATTATAGCTACAATAATATTTACTAATTTAAATAAGACTTGAAACGTTATTTTTATCAATTATTTTAGAAGTATTTACTTATTTTTTATAAATAATTGATATTTCGATATTTTAATAAATTACATTTTTTCTAAAAAATTAAGTCCTTTAGGGTATAAAGTTACTTATAAACTCATAGATAATCAAATTTTAGAAAGTTTAGGACCGTCTTATTTTAATAAAATTATAGGTATAATTTCAAACAAATCAAGTAAAATTTATTTAAATTCTATTTATTCTTATATTTTAATTACATGTATTTTTTTTATATTCTGCATTTTAATTAATATCAAAAGTTAAAGTCTATTTCTTAGGACTAGCAGGAATGCCTAGAAGATACGCAGACTTTCCAGATAGCCTACTCACTTGAAACACCATTAGTTCTTTAGGCTCGATTATTTCTATTATAGGAGTGGTTTGATTTATTTATGTAATTTTTGATGCTCTTTATTCAGAAGAAAAATGCATTTCTTGAAATAATTTAGACATCGAAAAAACTAATACTTTAGAATGATCACTAAATTGTCCTCCTAACCATCATACTTTTAACGAACTACCTTTTATAAATCACTCAACCCATTAAAAACAGGGAATAAAAAAAATTCTTCGGTTTTCTTCTCTCCTAAAAGAGGATCACCCGATCCCCCCCCCCAGTCCTAGCGCCGCACTGGCGCACCCCCTGCTGTGGCTAACGCAGGGGGCCTCGCGCCGCACCAACCCCCCCGGTGTTGGTGCGGCGCGGTGGTATTTTAAAAATAAAACAAATGATGGTAACAACAACCCTTCCTATATTTATCCTATAAGATCTAGAATTGGAGCAAAATCATATGAAAGAGGATTATCTAATTTTGAATTTTTTTCAAATCGAGCAAGTTCATCATTCATCATTGCACAAGATTTTACTTCGTTAGTACAATACGACTACCTCACTTATAAATCAAGATATGATAATTTATATAACTTCTCATTATCAACACAAACCAGTAAAAAATTTTTAATTTACGTAAAACATCCAGAAGTTGCTCCGGGAGACATAGCAAATCTTACTCCCGAAAGAGATATCATTTTAAACAATGTAGAAGAAACTTTTGTTAGACCTTTTATACATATCATGGTAGCACCAAAATATGGTGGAGCACTTGTTCAAAAATCTTAAACAAGTCCTATGGTTCCAGACACACGCGACAATAATATTTTAAGCGTCGATTTAGATGTTTATATTAATAATCTTTTACCTACTACAGAAAGCGTAAATATAGGTAAAAAGAAACACTTTGTACCATGGCAAATTGCGTTTTTTTTATTAAAAATAATGACCAACACTAACACAATAAAATCTGAAGGTAACGTGTTAAATGTAGAAACAGAACTTGTCAATATTCCAATTAGAATTACCGCTTTATGGAAAATTTGGAACCAACAAGGTAATCTTATAGGAGCCGATGGTTATTTAACAGAAGAACCTATGATGATGACAACTTTTTTAGACATTATCAAAGCTATTGGTAATATATCAACAAGATATTTGTATATCAACGGAAACTCTTTAGGAGTAGAACCTACAGAATTTCTTGCAAATTTCTATCAAATTTTTTTTGAAAAAACAAGCGAAAGAAAATATATCGATTTACTTTAAAAAACATACCACTTTCTTCTTTACCTATACATTTTTTTAATGTCGAACAAATTATATGGCCTGAAAGAGAATTAAAAATGATGGATACTTTTACCGAAAGTATAAATTACAATTTTGCCAAACAATTTACTCAATTTAAATTTTAACAATCTTACTTTTAGAGAATTTGTTTATGATGGCACTTATTTATACGACTTTGAAAAATTACTCAATCAATACCTTTTTCGAGTCAAATTCCTACTAATAATTCTGTAAACAATTATACTTTTTGGTGTTTACCTTCATTTGAAAGAAATACAAATATTATTAGTTTAAAATCACCATTACAAATAAGTAAAGCTTTAATTAATTCGTCTAACTCTCTTTATTTTGAAATGAAAGCAAATGAAATTTCTCCATATCACCAAAAATTTTGAACAACTGTTACATTTCAAACTTTAGCTTCCACATTACCTAGCGATATTTATAGTATAATGACAGCAGATTTAAGTTTAATTGCTAAATACAACGCAGAAACATTTATTGAAAGTTTGTTATATTGCGAACAAATCACACCTATTTTTTCAAACGCTATTAAAGTACCTCTTGTGACTACAACTAGTTTAGAAAGAGCTACTACACCGAGTCATAAAACATGTTTAAATAATGTCAAAGCTATATTACAAGGAAATAATCCAACAGAATTAATATTTTATTGCGCTTCACTCAATAATCAATTTATTTATCAAAAAAAGAGCAACGGAACTATTGTACAAACTTGGACAGACAGTTTACCATTAAAAAATATCATTTTAAAAATGTATCAACCTGTTGGAAATAATCCTATACCTTATACTTTACTTTTACAAAGAGATCAATACAGTTTTACTCAGCAAATCAATCCCTTTATTATGCAAGTGGATCATAATATGACCAACGCCATGTCACTAAATTTTAAAATTCAAAAAAATAAACTAACTTTCTTAAGATGTGCTCTTGTTCAAATTAGCAATTTTAATATCAACGTTTCCAATTTTTCTACTTCTACAGACGCTAACATTTTTATCAAATGTGATCAAGCTGTAAATTGTGGAATGTATATGAACAAAATTTATGTTCCCGGAATTGTTGCTTTTTTCAATTTGTTAGACTACACCAATCCTACTCAAGTCACCACCAATATTGATTTTACTAAAAATCGCAATACTTCTATTCAAGGACAATTATCCACCTTTGATATCAACGATGTAGACGATGGAATCAAACAAGATGGTCGTTTCTCAATTCAAAATCTGAACCGCTTACCTTTAATAATCTTAGTGCTACTGTTTTTTTTAATCCTACGTTAAAGATTCAAATGGTTCCGTTTTACAATTAACTAGTTTGATTAGTATAAAATAATGTCTTTTATTTTTTATTTATTATTAAGAAAATATAAAAAGAAAAAAAAATTATTATTTATTTTTTTCTCTCACTCCTATTTTTTACAAAAATGAGTCTTTTCCATGCCAAAGGAAGATATCATAAAAATTTAATCAATTTAGAAGAAAAAATGTTACAAGAAACAAAAATAAATCCTAAAGATCAATTTAATCAAATTAAAAACATATGCAGCAATTACAAAATCAACTTACTCAATATTCTACTAAATCAGAATTGCAAAACATGAAATCCTATTTGGATGAAATCAAAAAAATAAAAAATAGAAAAGAAGAAATACAAGAAGAAAAACCTCCCAAAAAAATTAAAAAAAAGGATCAAATCAAACCCAAACCTAAAAACAAAAATATTCAGAATCCGAAACCGAAAGTTCAGAAGAAGAAATTGTTGAAAAAAACCCTAAAAATAAATCAACACCTTTACACATATGTTCAAACTGCTTTCAAGAAGTAAATGCTGTTGACAAAATACATGGTTTATGTAGAAATTGTTTTATTCAACAAAGATCAATTTTATTAAGTCCGCTCATGCAAAATAACGAAAAAAAGAAAAAAACAATTGAATAAAAAAACTTTAATTGAACTTGGTTACACTCGAGCTTTAAAAGATGTTAAAAACAAAAAAATACCATTTAAAAAAAATACTTCAGAATCAGAAGATGAATAAATAGAAAAAAAATATTTTTTTCTTTTTTTAAAAAAATGGGTTCGTTAGCTAAATATATGAGAGATGGTGACGGCAATCGCTATACACCCAATACAAACGGTTATGTTACTATTGAAGGCGTTTTAGCGCAAGCCGACCACGAAAATCGTTTATTGCAAGAAGCAACAAGTGGTAATATTAGCGCTGAATATAAAGCTATATTAAATGAAAAATATCCTGGTTTGTAAACAGCTCAAGCTCAAGATGAAGTTATTGCTGTTAATAATCAAACATTTTCTTACGATCTTACTTCGGACATGGTTAATTTAATTTCTTTTACCACTATACTTAATGAATGGACATATCAACAAGATTGGTATTTAGATTTTGATTTATTTGTTTATAAAAATTTGAGCACGCAAACAAGATTTACACCTACAACAGACGATGCTTTATTCAGTAAAGTTTGTCTTTGCAACAACTTTATTCATGTTTTATTTAAATCTGTCAAGTTTTATCCCAATTGTCAAAAAAACAACACTACTTGCGCAAACAACGCTATCGTTAGTCGCTCTTACAATCGATTTAAAGCAATGTTGATAAAAAAAAGTTATATCAAAGCTTTTAGAGATTTGATGATTAATCCTAATTTAGGACTAATTGAAGACGCTGATACTACTGCTAACGCCATCACTTTTGCTGAAACCAAAACGCTTGTGCAATCAGCCGACCTTAATGGAGTCGTCAGAGCTCTCAATTCTGCATCACCTCCCTCCTATCAAATAGCTCTAAAAGATAGATATAATGCTATGATGAACGGTGATAAAGGTTATAAATTTAGAGTACCTTTTTTGTTTATTGTGTGAAATTTTTCAAATGAAAGAGTATTTTGGAAAAAATAAACAAATTAGATTGGATTTTTATATTGAAAATGATATGAATCAACTATTAGAATGGATAAGACCTATTACCGACACAGAAATGACATCGCTTGCTAATGTGGGAGTGGCTATAAAAAACCCAATGATCTATTGCAACACGTATAGACTCAAACCCAGTTTGCCCTTGGAAAAATCTTTATATCTCAACAGTAAAAAAGACGAAATGTATACTTTACTACGAACAAGTTGTCACCAATGTAAAAAATGTTTTAGAAGTCACTGTTAATTAAGGAAGTATAAAAACAGCAGATATTGTGCCACACAGCATTATATTTTTCGTTAATTCGAAAAAAGAAAGTGATCATTTAAACAAAAATTGTTGTACGCCCGTTGAAATGGCATGCAACATTATTAAAAAAGTAACCCTTTATAATTTCAGAAGAACATTTGTTAATTCAGCAGGTGATACTACAGATTACGATATGACAAAGCAAGACGATCAATGGTCAATTTGGAGAAGTTATGCTTCCTGGTGTAAAGGAAATACGGCCTCTACTTTTAATATTAACAATTTTCCAGATTTTTATACTGCAGACGATGACAGTTTTTTGAGAAATCCTTCTCGATATTTTAGTACTACTAACACTACTGAACCTTTAGTCATTGACACCACCAGCGATTTTAATTTCATCAACGATAAACCTCCTGCTACCATTGCTGGAAATAATTCGTTTCAAATCAATGTTCAATTTACAGAACAATTTAGAGGAATACTTACTATGTTTTTGCAATATCCAGCTCAAATTATAGAAAGCGGGGCTGGAGATGACACTGAAGTCAACTATATTCCTACCAAATTTAAATCGTCTTAATTTGTTATAAAAAACATTTTTAACTATATTAAACGAACCCTATTTGTATTTATTATTTTATAAGCAAACGACTATTTATTTCTAAAAAAAATCTTAAAAAATCATAAATTTTGTTTTTTTATTTCTTGTGTTCATGGCTCGCAGGCGTACAAAAAGAAGCGGACATCGTCGTCATCATAGAGGTAGTGCACGACATTATAGAGGGAAAAGAAAATTTTTTACCAAAGTTAAAAATTTTGCTAAACGGCTACTAAAATCAAGCGCTGGAGGTTACGCTTTGGATTATCTTCAAAAGCAACGCAATGCCTAAAAAATTTTGTTGCACCGCTTGTAAAATAAAAAAAAGTTAATGTAAAAAAAGAGGAAGAGGCAGAGTTTATTTACCTCCATTAAAAGGCGCAGGTAGAAAGCGATTAAAAAGACGAAGAAAATTACGAGGAGGAGATATAGCAGACACTTTAAGAAAATTTAAAGTTTACCCTTGGTATGTAACTTAAAAGAAACAAATGCAAAAAACTAAATTTGATCATGTTAAAAAAACATGTCTTTACAATATAAATTTCCTTTAACAGTCCTCAAACACGTTGTAATGCATAGAAAAAGAGGAAGAGGAAGAGTTTATTTACCTCCGTTAAAAGGCGCAGGTAGAAAACGTTTAAGAAGACATTTAAGAAAACGCATGCGTGGTAAATTTCTTCAATTGTTAGCTGCATTTTTAGCACCGACTTTATTATCATCTATTTTACCACGATAAAAAAATGTATAAAAGAAGACATAAAAAAAGACATTATAAAAAACATTATAAAAAACATAGAACAAGACGAATGCGTAGAAAATTTTTTTGGACCTCTTTTAGGATTAGCATCTCAAGTTTTTTTACCTTCTCTTACTAGTGCTATATTACCTACCATTGGTAAAGCTGTTTTGGGTGGAGCCATCTCTGGTGGAATTTCTTACGGAATTAATAGAATTGGAAAATAATATTTATAATATATAATATATATAATAATTTTACAGTTCGTTTTTTATTATTTTATTACAAATATATAATCCCAACATTGTTCCAAGCAATATAAAAACTCCCAATAACGCTCCAAATAAATATCCTCCCACTACAATTACAATGAGCAAGCTCGAAATTGCTAATATTGTCATTAATTTTTCTATACAATTTTCACCTATAGTTGATTGGAGCAATTCGAATATAATTGCCATGCGAGTCATGCGTAACACCATTATCTATTGGAGGATCAGGTTTATAAGGTTGAACTTGTGCTACTGTCGTAGGAGTTTGAAATTGTTGTAACGGTTTGTTTTTCGATTCCATTTGTTATGAACCTATTTCATTTTTTTTGTCACGCTTCATTAAACAAATTAAAATTCCTCACCACTCTATTCTATGTGCGCATGCGCATGACGTCATTTTTGCTCGGGACTTTTTTAGCATTATTTTTACTCGGATTATTTTTTTTCTCGGATTATTTTTTTTCTCGGATTATTTTTTTCTCGGATTTTCGGTTTTGACCGGTTTCTCGTTTTTTTTAAGCTTTTTTTTGACCTCGGACGGATGTCTTCTTGGTCGCAAACTTTTCCAAAATACTATATCATCATATATATATATATATATATTTATATATATATATTATTTATTATTAACATATCATACATTTCATGTATATATCGTATGTTATATAAAATAATATCATATATTATATGTATATATAATATATGATATTATTATATAAAACATATGTTATATGTATATATAACATATGTTATATATAATAATAAATATATCATATATTATATGTATATATAAATATATCATATATTATATGTATATATAAATATATAAATAAATGTACATATATAATACATACCGTAAAAAGGGTGACTATGAACAACGGGGTAAAAATGAACATCGATGCCAAGTTTACTAAATGGTGAGGAATCACGCATTATATAACTAAATAGTGTGTTTTAAGATATTTTAATTTAGCTATTTTATTCTAAAAACTTCCACTTGTATATATTATACATTATTTATATATATTTATATATATTCATATATATTTGCATATATATATATATATATATATATATATATATATATATATATATATATATATATATATATATATATGTACATATATATATATATATATATATATATATATATATATATATATATATTTATAATTACATATATATATATATAAATAAATAATATATATATATATATATATATATATGTAAATATAAACATAAATATATATATATATATATATATATATATATATATATATATATATATATATATATATATATGTATATATATATATATATATATATATATATATATATGAATATATATATATATATATATATATATATATATATATATATATATATATATATATATATATATGTATATAAATATATATATATATTTATATATATATATATATATATATATATATATATATATACTTACTATAAAAGTGCTTTCTGTTGTTTAGGGAAATGGCTACCTGAGCAGTTACGTATTACAGGATGAAGAAGTTAATGTTGAACTCGACATTACTAACAGTTTAAGCTCTGTGCTTGCTTCATGGGCAACATGTAACAGATGTTCAAGGGCTTGTGTTAATGAATTTCTTTTGATATTAAAAGGTTTTGGGCATAATGATCTTCCTCTAGATGCACGAACACTATTGCAAACTCCTAGATCACTTAATTGTTACTCTAAGTGTGGAGGAAGTTATGTATATTTAGGAATTGAATGTGGTATTAAGCAGAAACTTCAGAAAAATCCTTATAATTCTAATAACATAGAGCTTCTTGTTCATGTTGGTGGGTTACCACTCTTTAAATCTGCAAGTACAACTACAATGCCCATTCTTTGCAGTTTTAGGAAGTCAGAAGTGTTTATTGTTTCTCTATTTTGCGGACAGTCAAAACAAAACTCATTAGAAGAATTTTTGAATGACTTTTTAATAGAGTATAAAGACCTACACACAAATGGATTGATCTTTAATGGCATAACTTATACATTATCCATTAAGCTATTTATTTGTGATGCCCCTGCTAGGGCATTTTTAAAATGTATTAAATCACACACAGGTTATTATAGTTGTGAGCGTTGTACAATAAAAGGCTCATATGATGGAAGGGTAGTCTTTCATTTACTGAAGTGTCCTCTGCGAACAGATGTTAACTTTGCTGTGATGTTATATGGAAAGCATTAGTTGCAATGAACAGCGTTATTAGATTATAACATATCTTGTGTGAAGAGTTTTTCTTTAGACTACATGCATCTTGTCTGTCTTGGAGTGATAAAAAGGATGTTTAAATTTTTAATTAGGGATGGACCTCGTGCTTGTAGACTTTCACGTTTCACGTCACAAATAAGTGAAATCGTAAATCGTTTGGCAATTTTAAATGGGACAATGTCTTTAGAATTTTCAAGACAGCCACGAACTGTGATTGAATGGAAACGATGGAAAGCCACTGAATGTCAACAGTTTCTACTGTATACTGGTTGTGTGGTATTGGAAGGTATTTTTAGTAAGGGTGTTTATACACATTTCCTTAAATTATCAGTTGCATTTAATACCTTACTAGATTCAAATGCAGCCAACCGAACACCTCAAATGCTTGAATATGCACGAAAATTTTTTGTTGATTATATTTCTTCTGCTACTCAATTTTTTTAGACCTACGTTCTCCACCTACAACGTGCACAATTTGCTTCACATTGTTGACGATGCAAAAAATTTTGATTGTTCTCTTGATGATATTTCAGCATTTCAATTGGAAAACTCTATGCAAGTCATAAAAAAATTCTTTAAAAATGCTCGTAATCCGTTAGCTCAAATTGTAAAACGCAGAAAAGAGTTAGAAAATTGTGACTCATCATATTCAATCAAATCTATTAAGACTGTTTGCTCTAATCGAGAAAAAGACTGTTGGTTTTTACTAAATAATGGAAAATTTTGTTGTGTCGAGTCCCTGTATGATAATGGTTATTGTGGCTGTGATGTTTTAAGAAACAATGAATTATCAAGCCTTTTTAACAATCCGTGTGATTCTATGAGTTTGAATATTGTTCGCGTTAAAAAAAACTATCTGTCTGACAAATGTATAATAAATAAAGCAGATTTTTCAAAGAAAAGTTATTTGCTTGTCTTATAAAAATGGATTTGTGCTTGCTTCTTTAGTCCATGATATTGTTTGGTAGAAAATTATCATCAAATTATGCCCAATTTTCATTATAACTTCATCTCATGTATTGGTAAATGATACAAATGCAAAAAAATAAAAAATAAAACTCAACGTTGTCTTTTGCTTGTTATGATTTTTGAATAATAAAAAAATTACTAAATTGTAAAGCTAATATCAAGTTTTATTTAAAAATAATTATTTAATTTATTGTAAAATGTTAATAATTTTTAAGATTTAATGGTAAAACATTTTAACACTTAAATTTCAATATTGTTTTCACTAGGCAGCTTTATAATATATCATAGACTATAATTTAGAATTGTATTCTAATGTTGTTTTGCACTAACAAATTATAAATGACTATAAAGTGTTGTTTTCTATAATAAACTTTTATAGCTAAATAAAGTATGGCAGTAAAAATATTAATACGACCTGTTTGGCTAGAAAATGGATAAAAAATTGAGGGTACAGCGCCAGAATGTTGGGCAATCGAGAATTTTTTGTGCTGGCCATCATCGTTAAATGTTATAAATTGTTTCAATGAAATGCGTGAACCACAGGCTAACTGGCACAGGTTTAAGCTATTGAAAATAAAATGTCGTGGAGGTAATGTAATTTTTTTTATTAAAATGAAGTCTTCACTTTTTTTCCTTGTTTGTTTAACTAGCTCCTTCTATGTATATGTTATTTTTAGTGTTTGGGAAATATTCTTTAATATGTTATATATTTAAAGTATAATTTCAAATTAAATTGGTAATTTTAGATCGTGAGTTGTGTGACAACTTTGAATTCGCAACTACCAGTGATACTCAGGTAGAATCAGATTCAGGTTACGGTAATTAGTTTTAAAGTTGATACAAGATGTTTGCTATATTTATTGATTTATTAAAACGTATTCAAATATAATAAAGTTAAAAAATATTATTTAATTCAAGTATTAACAGTTTTATTTTTATTTGTTAGAGAAACCACTCCCATTTTCATTAAAGAAAAAACAAAATAAAACTAAAAATAACCAACAGGTTAGTAAGCAAGTGTCTACTCCTGTAACTCAAGTAAAAAAGAAAAAAGTAACAACTCTTATGCATACTCCACATGTTGAGGCTCAAGGTATTGATTGTCTGTGTGCAAGCTGTTTTACAAATAAAAGAATTAGAGCATTCTTTTATATACTTCAGTGACTTTATTGCTTGTTAAATCGATATGTTTTATTTGTTTTATGTGTTTTAAAGTTAGTTTTTTTGTTGTTGATTCATTTTTTATGATGCCAATGTAAATGTTATTTTGTTATTATTATATTGATTATTTTTTAATATAATAGGCTAAAAAGATAGAATTACTTTATTATCTAAAAAATATTTAGATAAGCAATGGCAAGGTTTTTGTAAGGAAAAAGATGATTTTAACATACTGCAAAGCCAAGGTGGTGCGTGTGCTTTTCCTCAAAAGAGAAAAGAACTTTCATTGCCAGAGACACCCTTATTAAATTCCCTTAAAAGAAAGGCAACTGGAAAAGATGCATCATTGAGTGGAAATTTTCCACTTACTGAGGAAAGTATGTAAAATATTTGATATTTATTTTGGCATTCACTTTATTGCATTAGTAACATAAGCAAGTAAATATCTTTGAGACATTAGATATGAGATTAGATTTGAGACAATATGACAATAAGATATGTTAAAATCCAATAATTTACTTAAAATTTTGAAATGGTGTCTTTCAATGTTGATTGCTGTTTGGTTGTTTTATCTTTTTTTTGTATCTTAATAATTAGAATTTCAGAAGAAAGTTATATGTGCACTAGCAGAAATGAAAGAGATGTTAGTGAAAGCTCTCTCTTCTAATGAAAATAATAACAACACAAATAGTCCGGAAGTTCCAAGCCTGAATTCGCTAAAATCGTTTAGTGATTATGACTGTAGTTTAAGCGATTCCCAGGTGAAATCTGAAGTGGTAGGTTTCTTTAAACAATTATTTTTCTTTTTGGTTATATTTTAGGAATTAGTTTTATTTTATTTTTTAACATTTTGTTAATCTACTTGTAACTTATTATAAGTGTACTTTATAAATGTGATAATGAAATAAATGTGAATTATTTTCTTAAACCTTTAATTTAAGAAACTTTCTAAAATTGGAGGTAAAACTAATATAAAAAATACAAAAAATGTGATGCAAAGGTTAGTTGCTAAGGAAGTTATTTTAAGGATATGGGTTTAATTTAACTTTAGGAAGTTCAAATTTATGTGCATGTATATATATATATATATATATATATATATATATATATATATAAAACTATTATTGCATACTTTGGAAAGCGCTATGACGTCACACTGATTTAGGGATTGTTGAGGGCTTCAGTACATACATCGACTGATTTAGGGAGAACTCACAAGGGGGTTGATAACACATCGAAGAGTTTGGGTTGGGTCAGGGATTAATTTATTTTCATTATTATTCCTTTTCCCTTTTCTTTTTCTACTAAAGTTACTTAAAGAAAGGTAAGCAATTTCATCACGTTTTGCTTACCTATACATGCAGATGTTTATATATATATATATACATATATATATATATATATATATATATATATATATATATATATATATATATATATATATATATATATATATATATATATATATACATATATATATATATATATATATATATATATATATATATATATATATATATATATATATATATATATATATATATATATATATATATATATATATATATATATATATATATATATATATATATATATATATATAATTCCGCGGTATACGTGGTGCCATTAGGCTACCTAACCTGATATTGTATCAAAGTTTAATGTATTTATAAAAATAATAACTTTTTGTTGTAGGTTGATGACCAATGGTTTACAATTAAAGTTTAACATGGCTGGCGGCAAGGGTAAAGAGAAATTTGAAGGCACAAACATTTGTAAGGTTGTTGTTGGTAAGTCATGAGTAATGTTATCTGTTATTGAGAAACACAATTTGATGCTTTGGTGCTACTTTAATTTCAGGTTCTTGTTGCAAATTACTCAGGCAATACCTTTTTTTATAGAGAGCGTCATGCTTAGAAAAAAGCTGCTGCTACGGTTGCTGAAGTCAGAACAAATATCATGAGCTTGTTGAAATATGCACCCGACAGATCCAATGGTGGCGGTCGGTGCGTAAATGACGATTCGAATATGTTAATACAAAATAAAAATATAAAATGTTAACATTCTATCTATTTCTTATATAAACTCCCTTAAAATTATTTTTTAAACATGAAATACACTACTTTTAGCGCAAAATATTGCTTTTTATTGTCTTATTATATCGCAATCCAAGTGGAGACAATTTAACATGTTAACAATGACAATTTAACATGACTGCAGCCTATTGGATATAAGTTATATCCAATAGGCTGTATAATTTTTATCAAATGACCAAAGTTTAACGTTGAAAATAGGTTGTTTGAACGTTGTTCTAACGTCTTATCGACAATATATCAACCATATATGGGACATATATTGTCGATAAGACGTTAAAACAACGTAGTTTCAACGTTGAACTTTTAATTTTTATTTTATCAAGTTGAAATATGGATGATATGTAATTGATAAAACGTTAGAACAACGTTGTAACAACGTTTTCATCGACGTTGTTTCGACGTCGGATTTTGTTTCCAATTCCACCTAATTTCAACGTTGTTTCAACATTGCATTTCGTCGGTTTGCGACGTTGTTTCAACGTTATTTCAACGTCATTGTGCCCACTGGGTAATTATACTAACAAAAATAGCGAATGAATTTATTTTCTTTTTTTAAAAATTAGAAGAAATTTTATTGTTAAATTAAGTCCCTTTGACTTATCCATTTGGCTAATCAACAGATAATCTCGATTAACAACTAACAGATGATCTTGATTAACAATTAACAAATGATAGCATCAAACTCTTTACGTTTTACAAAGTTAACGCTTGATGAATTCGGTATAACTTTTAGATTATTAAAAGAAGTAAATCAATACGACCTGACGTCAATTGTAAAAACGTTGTAATAGACTCTTATGACTTCATGAAAAATCTTTTTTACAAAATCAATAAGTCATCCATTAAATAAGAATTTTTTCTTGACTCTCTGCAAATGGTAAAAGTAATTTTTCTCCTTAAATGAAGATGTGATTAATATAAGAAGTTACCGAACTATACCGGTTTCTCCGTTTTTATTTTAAGTATTAAAATGAATAATGTGTAAAAGAGTGTAGGCATATATAATTAAATATAATCAAATTTATAAAAAATCAGTTCCGTATTAAGAACAACAAATCAATAAACATGATGTTCTTTAATGAATCTTTCAAAAATATATATCTTACATTTGCTGTTTTAATTGATTTATCAAAAGATTTTGACGCAGTCAACTAAAAAAAATTTTCTTAAAAAGTTTGAGTGCTGTGCCATTGCATATAAATCTCTCTAACCGAAAAAAAATAGTATTTAAAAAGGTTTCCTATCATAAGAGTTAATGAACACAATGTATTGTTTCCCACAAGAATTTATGGTGTAGATACTTTTTTTCATAACATACATTAATATCTGTCTCAAAGCGTTCAATTTAAATTTGCGTTGTCAGCAAATTTTTTGCAGACAACGCAAACTTGTTAAAATATATGAAAACATAAAAATGCTTTTTAAAAATAAGAACAGAGAACTTAAAAAATTTTGTTTCGGTTTTAAAAAAGCTATATTCAAATACTGATATAACAATATGGACACTCCTATTTAAACTGTAGAAAAAATACTGCTTTTAAATATATCTAATCTCTCTATTAATAATGACATCCAAAAAAGAGGATGCATAAAAAGAGGATTTATACAGCCAGCATAGGTTTTTCGAAGGTTTTTGTCAGGTTTGTTTCAAAAATTAAAGCAGATTTAAATCGGATAATGCTAAAAGGAGGTAAGTCACAAAAATTGAAAATTGAATTAATAATGGTTTTGACGTTTTAAGAATAGGTTTCAACTAATAATGATAAAATTAAACATTTTAGAAGCTTGGTTACAACAGTAAATGCAATCGATTGTAGAACCCTTTAAGAAGGAATTGAGTCACTGATTTATTTCCTTGCATAAAAATTTAGCATAAAAACTCCTCCTTTGCCGTCTGCAGACATCGCTACACACTGACAGCAATAAATAATAAGAGGCAATTGTTGTTTTGTTTATTGTACTTTACTGTATTGCATAACCTAAATAGGAATTAACTTTATGTTTTGTGTTCTTAGTCTTATGTTATTATACTGTCCTGTATAGTTTAACCTAAATTGGAATTAACTTGTATACTAACTTTAAGTATTGTGTTTTTAGTCTAATGTTATATAATAATTGTGTCAAACATGGAAATAAATTCAGTTGAAAGCTTCTTGAGAAAAAGTCAGAATAAAAAAGCAAAACAGATCCAAGTCTTTTGAAGAAAAACATCATAAAGGTTGCCAGAATAAAAGGAATAAGTAACGAACTCCACTTATTCTCAGATTATTGTTGAGGTTAAAATAAAAACCATTCATTATCTAGGCTACTATTGGCCATAACTGAATTAAAGAAATTTGAAAAGATGGAGCAATTCTACTCAATAAAAGGGCAATCTTTCGAACTTCGAAAGTGTGATATGGATTTTTTTAACCAAATGTCAGCAAGTTTAAGAGGATAAAAAGCGGTGCTTTTTAATAAGCAAATACATTTACTGCACATATTATCAAAAACTTCCATCTAAGGTTGTTGGCCAACCTTTATTTAATGACTGAATAATATCATATTAATGATATTAATCAGTCATTAAAGAACGATAATGAATCGTTACTTTTCCTTTAGAACAACGGGTCGCCCAAACTTTGTTTTTGTTACATGTGCTCAATTCAAGAAGCATACTATGCAGTAAAAGTAGCAATAAAGATTGAATAAATCGCGGAAATAAAAAAACTACAACCCTAAATTCCAGTTGAGTTTGAAGACTTTTGTGCTGAAAATTATTTGTGACCAACAACCGAAGTGGTTGAAATTGAAAATGATAACTAAGTTGTTGTTGCTTCTATTGCTTATCTCAGACTAAAGGTATTTATTTAAAGAATATATTTTTAAAATTAATTCTATATGTATATGGGTGTGTTGATTTTTTGGTATTTTTAGTACGTAACATTATTTTAAAACACATCTGTCTGCCGTTTTATTCAAATTATGCTGAAAGGGAATAAATCAAACAACTTTAATGTTATTTCATATGAAACCATTGTAAATGTCATAATCAAGTGAGATTCATGATAACTATGGTAATAAAGATTTCATATACAAAAAATACATTTTTTAGTATAAAAAGGAAAATAGTACAAAGTTTTATTTAGTTTTCTTAAAACTATGTGTCGTTGATAATTCCTGTTTTAGCAAGAGCCGATTCATTTGAAATATTAAAAAATAAATCTTTTTGTGGGTTGTCGTCGTAAAAATTTTTTTTTATCCTGACTGCGTTATTCAGACTGCTAGTAATCATACAAAAAATGATGATCAGACCTATCAATAGTGGCAAAGGTATAGGACGCCTAAAAGACATAATAAAAATATAATAAGGTAAGATTATCAAAAAAAAGTCCCAAAAAATCAGCTGATTTTGTTGTTTAAGAATGGTTTCCATACTAGGAACCATACTTTTATGCAAGATGGATCTCTCTGTCACACACAAAGCCTGCTGAAACTTTTCTTTAAGAGCAGAATATTCCTCTGTTGGACTGGAAGGGTAATAGCCCAGGTATGAACTCTATTGAAAATGTGTAGAACCCGAAGAAGAGGAAAGTAATAAAAAAAATCTAATCGCAAACTTTTGGAAAATATCATTCATGTGTGATACAGTACCGTCTTGAACTGATGACATGCTGCAGATTTAGAGCTGTAAATACAGGTAAAGGTGGCTAAAAACAATAATAACATTTAATTGCATTAAAACTGATTTTTTTCAAGGGCTCCTAAGAACCAAATTTTTCTTCAACAATGATGTTTTATTTTCGTTTAAAAAGAGTTAAAAATTTTTTCAAAATAAACAAACGATTGAAAGAAAAAGATTTTTTATTAACGCTGAAAATTAAATCTCTTATTAACTTAAAAAAGCCAAAGTTGAATTTACTTAATTGTCTATTTGAAAACAATAACACAAAAAATAAAAAAAGACTGTCAACAAAAGCGCTGTTTTAACTTTTTTTTTTTCTGGTCTTGGACTAATAGAGGAGCGCTAATCACTTTTGCGAAAAAAAGTTACTAGATTGCACAGTGGGCCAGAATATTAAATTTTGAGAAAAAATTAATAACTATTTTAATAAAAGTAATGTATTTACCAAATTTAGCAAGAGTACCAAAATGAGGTTTGCGCTTCTTATGAAAGTGATATTTTTTATATTTATTGGCTGTGGATACCTAATTTTGCATAGCAACAACCTATTTTTGAACTTATTAGAGATTTTTTGTTAGTGCTACATTTACCAAATTTGACATAACTACAAATATGAGACTTTTTATTTTTTACATTTAGTTGCTATAGATATCTAATTTTGCATAGCAACAACCTGTTTCTGGTAGTTGAAGATTTTTCATTTGTGCTACGTACACTATATTTGGCATGTGTGTTAATATGAGTTCTTTACTTCTTATAAAAGTGATTTTTTATATTTGGTTACCATGATTACCTAACTTTGCAGAGCGAAATTAGGTGGTATATCACCTATGGTTCACTAATTTGTCATAGCAAAGCTACCTAGCCCTAGCAATATATTTTTTATTTTATTTTTTCATTTTATTTTATTTATACTTTCACAACTACATATTAGTTACAACTTTTTCACATTGTAATATAAGCAAAATATACTTCCGTTGCAAAAGATTATATTTAACCTAATACTGTTAAAATACATTTAATAGATTATATTTTCAAATTCGCAATTTATTTAAAGTTTATATTAATTAAACAACTAATTTTTTAAGCATAACTTTATTACTTATTTCCTAACAGCTTTATATGTATTGCACTGCTTTTTATACATAAACACGTATATATATATATATATATATATATATATATATATATATATATATATATATATATATATATATATATATATATATATATATATATATATATATATATATATACATATATATATATATATATATATGCAGTATGGTGCAAAACTGAACCAGAATGCATAATATTTTTATTTTCTTATAGAGAATTTAGCATTTTGAGAATTGATATTGCTGGTAGGAATTATTATTAAAAAAACAATTTTAATAACTATTTATTAAAGAAATATATTTACTTACAAAATAATAAATGAAAAACATGGTGAATCAATTTGGCACCACGCGAAAAAAACTCTCAATTTTTGTCAATTTTGTCAATTTTTAATATTTTAGCTTTTTTAACTGCTGCTAATCTTCTATTTGTGCTCTTTACAAGATTTTCGCAAAGGTTTAACGAAATATTTTCCCACTTTTCTTGAACTCGTTCATATAATATTTTCCAGCTCCATTGGCGGCCATCAGTGGTATACCGATTAATTTTAGTTTCATCTGACCAAATAACTTTCTTCCAATCATCTTCGGTAAAGTTTTCATATTTTTTTACAAAGTTTAATCTTGCTTTGATATTTTTTTTACTAAGTAATGGTTTTTTTTTCTTTTCAATTGCTCGAAATTTACTTTTTTTAAGATCTCGCTGCACTGTCCATTTGCTCACATTTTTTCTTATATCACGTTGCATAAGTTTAGCTGCATGAGATGTCGATTTTGCTTCTCCAGTAGTCAAATATCTGATTACTCTTCTACTGTCTACCGCACTCAACTTCTTTGGTCAACTGCCAACATTTTTTTTAGAATATGTCCACATTTTTTTCTAATTCGTTACACAGTACTTTGACTAACTTTTAATTTAGAAGCAATTTTACAAGTTGTATTTCCTTCTTCGATCATCTTTTTTTTTCTCATTATATTAAAAAAAACTATCAAAAACAATAAATTTAAACAATAAAATTTATGAAAATAGAAAATTATTTTAGACATAAATATAGTCAATTGATTTGCACACAAAATTATTAAATTGATTTAAGAAAAATAATCAAGATATTGCCTTCATCTAGTATGGTGCAAAACTGAGTCAAAAAATGTTTGTCAGTAGATAAAAATACTTGTGCATTGGGGTAAAAGAAGGAGACGTAAAAAGTCGTAAAAAATAGCTCTTTACTACTGTAATAATCCGGACAGCGCTAATATATCGAAAACAAAATAAACCATAGTTTCGTATTTTTTTAAAAACTCTGGTTTTGTTTTGCACCATACTGTATATGCACAACAGTCGCTTTATTAAATCTTATAATAATAGCTCTTAAAATCTTTATTACAAGCGTCTTGTCTTGAGACATAAGACCAACAGACAGCATCATTGTTTGTTCTATAAAGTGTCCAGTAATAATATTTTATGCAGACTTTGAGGCATGTAGTACCATGAGTAACATTTTAATAAAATGTTTGGAAGTTTCAAAACAATAATCCCGAAATTTTAAAATGTTTAATTCTGGCTGTATTACCGTCGTTAGCGTTCCCACTTCCACCTCCTTGGTGGAAGTGGGAACTAATCTTGGTTGATTAACTATCAATGCAAGAGCCTTTATCCAAAAACCTCTCTTCTGAATTAAACTCTTTTGCTCTATTACTGAATTCTTGACTTCGAAAGATCCTACTAACAAAGATTTAATTTTTATTTCATAAGCAATATGCAATAAGCAATCAAAACACCTTATCCAAGCAAGCAAGCTCGAAAGAACATACATGAGAATATGAGTGAAATGCTTTTTTTATAAACAACTTCAATTTCATTCATTTCTGATGGGCTACACACGCGTAAACATGACTGACTCGAGTCCGTTGCGTTCGATAAGACAGCTTGCGCATTTTCATTAATCAATGAGAATTTGATATGGTTTTAAATAGATACTTTTTCGCCCTTGGAAAACAACAATGGATGAAATCAAATTTGCGATCTTATTTTTAAGTTTACCTTTTTAATTAATCAATGCAGGTTTAGTTTCTTTTTTAAACTCAAAACCTAGTGGTCTTCAATAAATGGTTGATAATGGCTTCAAGTTTTTCCACCAAAATAACTGTTTTTTCAACTACACTTTTAAATAGCTCTAAAGAAACAGCTCAAGTCAAAAATAAAGAATTTACATTTGATAAATTACGAGAACTGCTTATTGGTAATTTTATTAATAAATCCTTTGACTAGATGAACCATCAAATTTGCAACACTGCGTTGCAAATTTGATGGTTCATTTAGTCAAAAAGTATAATCCAAATGAAAATAAGTAATAATTTAAAAACAATAGTAACCCTAACTTAAGTCAAAAACCTTAATGTACATACGAGGGAGAATGCAGAGCTATTACAGGTAGCAGTTCTCAAATTTAACAATAATATATTTTTATCATCTTTATTTCATTAAACAGAATCATCAACAAATTTTTAGCATTTTTAAGTTACATCAATATCAAATATTAAAACCCCCTCAAAGTAAGGGGGTTGTACAAATTGTATTTAGCTTTAGAGCTTGGCAGTGCTCAAAGTTGCATAGAGTAGCAGCCAAAACTAATTTTACCTCATAGTAAGCATGTTAATCATTTGTTGTATATACTTATAAATAGGGATTTACCGGAATTCAGGCCGGAAATTTTGTCTTTTAGATCAATTCGCTTTTGGGTCAAATTAAAAATTTTTTTATAATTTTTTTAATGACTTGCGACACAGGCTGTGTAAATAAATCAAAAAATCATTATCCTACAGAGCAATGAAGAACCATAGGTAAACCGAGGTAAAAAAATACAAATGTAATTTTTGCAAATGTATTTGCAGTACTACTATTTCTGCAAATATACTTACATTTGTTTTTTTTTACCTAAATTTACCTATAGTTCCTCATTGCTTTGTAGGATAATGATTTAATTACACAGCATGTGTCACATGTCATAAAAAAAAAAAGTAAAAAATGTCTTTAGCTCCAGCCGGAGGCGAATTGATCTGAAAAAAAAAATCCGGCCGGGATTCCGGTACAATTGTGTTTGCTTGTGTTCCAAAAAGTATTAGCTTATATATATACCTCTCTGATAATTGTAATAAAGATTTTTTACTCATTATATTAAAGAATAAAAAAAAAGGTAATTTACATTCATATTTTGTTATTATTACAAAAATACAATAAGCTATAAATATATTTTAAAATTTACTAAAAAAAGCGCAATGAATAAAATTTATTTTAAATTTGTGAAAAAATAAAGAAGAACATATTTTTTATTGATTTTTATTTGTTTTGAATATAAGAAAAATTTAATTCAACTAAATATTTAAAATATTTTCAAGAACGTCACTTTTTTGACTTTTGCCACAGCCCGGCCAACAGTGGGCCGGATATTAGACATATGGTGGACAAAAATATTTTGATATTTCTTTTTTTTTTTACTAATACCCTTTATATGTCTAAAGAATCACTTTATATTAAGATATATTTACTTTTGTTATAAATTTTAGTTAAATAGTTGCTAAGACTAAAAAGTATTTAACAAACTTTATAAAATCGTAAAAACGCGGTTTTTTCCTATAACTTCTTATGACTGTGGATCTGATTGACAGGCTCTTCTGGTGGAACAAATGTTTAAAAAATATAAATAAGTATATATATTTGTAACTATTATTGATATTATTATTTGTCCACGACATTTTGAATAAGTCTATAGCTTATTTATCATCTCTATTTATAATAAGGTATTTTTTTTTTTTTTTTATTTATTGGCTGCATAAGAAATATTACAACGTTTTTATTATTATAAAGTCTTCTAAGTTCTAAAGTTTCTTTATGCATATAATTAACAGGCAGTCTTCATTAGTTAATATTTCATTTTAATTTACCTGTTTGTAAACACTATATCCTGTAGCACCATGAAAACCAGCCTTGCATCTAAACGTCAGTTTAGTTAATTCTTCAGCATTGCAATTTACACAGTGGTTTGTGTACCACATTGCTTTTTAAGAGTGTGTTTTAAAATATTTTTAGGGATATTTGTACTAAATAGCCATCTATTTGAATGTTCTTGGGATTCGAAGAACTTATACTATTATAAAAAGGATATTTGTGGCAGCTGATATTTTCAGCACCATTTCTTAGAAGCTGGTATGTTGATTTTCATATATCAATATTAATAAATAGTGCTAAAGCTTCATTAGGTGAATATGTTTAAGCAGGTTTAATGGGGTTTTTACTTCAAATTTCAAAAATTTTTGTGTCACTTTTGAACTTAAATACACTTCTTAGTTTCAATTTTGTTGCATGAAATAGTTTATGGCTAAATAAAGTATTAATAACATTGTTAAGCTTATTCTTTTTGTTCTGTTACAAGATTTTTCAAAAGAGAACATGGTTACCCAACTTCATTAACTGATAATATAGCATTTATTGTACCGTAGCTGTATAGAAAATCTTGAGCTAGCCAATTTTTATTACTTCTCTCAAAATGAGCATTATCATTGTTTGCGGCAACCACTTTTTTACATTATACTTTTATAAAGTTTTTCACTCAGAATCGTCTAGTTTAATATCTGCAGACAGTAGAACAGTTAATTTTGTCGTGTAATTCAGTAAATGTGACCAATTTTTATATTAC
This sequence comes from Hydra vulgaris, assembly GCF_038396675.1. Lineage (NCBI taxonomy): Eukaryota > Metazoa > Cnidaria > Hydrozoa > Anthoathecata > Hydridae > Hydra > Hydra vulgaris. The sequence continues at coordinate 566,280 of NC_088933.1, read as the reverse complement.
TACTAAACAAAAAAACAAAAAAATTGTTAGGTAAACAATTGTTAGGTAAACAGCGCAATTTGTATTAAATTGAATAACCAACAAAATAACATGTATTTTTGTTTATGAGGAATAAAAGTTGATTTCAAGCATTTAACATAAGTTACAAGTCAATATCTTAAAATGTTAAACAAAACCAAAAGGGGAAGTTAGGTGCATTGTATATAGTTCAAATAGGTTATTTACATATTACATTTACTAGTTCAAGTATTTAATTTAGGTTCTTGTAAGTTCCCTAAATAATGTGACACTTTTTGTACAAAATGATTTTTACTTTATATTTTTTCCGAAAAGCTGTTTCATATTTTAAATAAAAAAACTATTCCCGAAAGCTTATACAATTTTAAAAGTTACTGTTTACTATAAATATGTATAAAAAATTGAATATTTCACGCTTTTTAAAAAAAAAATTTTTTATTATACATGAAACCGCAACTGATTTTTGTTGTTTTAAAAGATGCTATATTTAAAACAGTTTTCAAAACTTTAATTGAGAGTATTATAAATATGTTTATCTATATGGTTTTGAATATAAAAAATATTGATTTTTTTGATTTTGTCCACCACCTGGCCCACTTTGCGGCCCACTGTGGATTGGTAGCAGGGCTGTCCCGAAGTGGCCTCTCATGGGGTGGGGGAGGGGTGTCATATGCCTTTTTTACCAACCAGAGGGGTGTCATATGCATTTTTTACCAACTTTTACCAACACATACACACACAAAAAAGAAGGTCCTCAATATTTGCAATTTGCTAACTATAATTAAAAACTTGCTAAATGTGCCAACTCAAATGCTTATATGACAGCTTTGGGGGAAGAGGGTTTGGACACTTCCTAAACCCCTCGTTCGGGACGACCCTAATAGGAAGCAATGCCTTATATCAAAAATTAAATTTAATATTTGTACATATTGCTACAAAAACAAATTTCTTTGGAAAAGTATAAAAGATTTGAATAATTGTATTGCCTTTGAAAACATATTAAAGATTGCAACTCTACATTTCTTTTCTACTTTTGCACCAAGGAGTTCTTGTATGAACTCAAAGTTGTAGTGCTAATCTTGCGAAAGAGAAGATTCAAGAAAACAACTGAATAGCTTAACACTTTTCAGGTTATACAGTTATTATTAACTGCTAAGAAAATATGAAAGTGGAGCTTATAAAAGGACATTGAAGAAAGAGAGGAAATGGTAGCTAAACTTCCAAATAGTGACAAACTTTTTTCACCAAACCAAATCAATATGCAATTTCCACACACTGTAGAAAATAATATAACGCTGAAAGTAATACTTTACGCTGTGACAAAAAAAGGCCTCCAAAAAAGTAGCTCCGGGCATCGGAAAGTCTTAATTCGACACATTTGCCTGCCTTAATTTTTTGAATAAAATTTTTGCAGTTGAAAGTGTTGCATTCTTTTTTTTTTTTTAATTTTTACTTAGATGCCCCAAAATGTCCATAAGGTATTATCTATTATCGCAGAGCACCGCAGATAAGCATTTAATTGAAAGTTAATCGCGCGTCTTTCCTAACCAATGTTTCAAAAGTTGCCTTGAGGTAGGGTTTGAACCACGGATTTTTTCTTTCTCAGGTAAGTGTGCAACCCTGTCTGCGGCACGGCTGCTCTTTAATCTACAATGCGTAATAATGAATTAGAATTAGGTACTCCAATTTTCACTATCTTTAATTGTAAGTCTAACATCTGCTTCACAAACAATTCCCTTTTTAGGTATTTAAAGTTATATTTCTGTAATTTGTCACTTTTTATGACACTCATTATAAAAGTGGTATGGCCACTTTTTTTTGTATATGATGTCAATACCAAGGATGTTGAGATCCTTGGTATTGAAAATCTTATTGGAATTTATATAGCTGTATGGTCCTTCACTGTACAAAAACTAGCTTGGCTGAAATATCCAGCATCCATTAAACTCAATCAACTAACAACTCATGTTGTTTTTCCACAATATCCTCAATGTTGTTTTTCCACTGAGAAATTTGTAAATCAAGAGATGTTTATACTGAGCTAAAATGATGTTCCTATATCAGTTGTTTTACATGTTATTTGGTATAAAAACATCATTAATATGCTCAAGGCTGCATATTCTTCACAACTTAAAAGAATGTAAATAAACTTGTTTTTAATAAAACTCTACAGAAGTGATTTATGGATCGCTAGGCTATTTAATTTATTCTTAGATTTAATTTTGTAGCACAATAAAGGAAAATCGCTTTACTTGATGACAGTAAAATAATAACAAGCGCAGTAAAATAATAACATTAAAATATTGCAGTCTCAGCAATATTTTAACGTTATATTTTAACGCAAAGGAAGTTTGAACGATTGAAAATTTCCGCGCAGTGAAATTTTAGGTCGATACTTTTTTCCAGTGAACAAATTACGAATCTTCAATTGACAGGGTACAAATCAGTTCTTCAAACCAGAGGTAAAGGTATGGGCGGCGGTATATATTTTTTTATCCACAACACACTGCAATTTAAAAAAGCAGAAAATCTTAGCCATCGTAATGAAGAATGTGAGTCATTAACCTTAAAACTGATTAATAATAAGAAAAAAGTACAAAACGTTTTTTTAACCGCAATATATAGACCAACTAGTGGTAACATAAAATTGTTTGAAAAATATTTAGAACAGTATTTAGAAAAGGTAAGAAATAAACAGCTATACTTAATGGGGGACTTCAAAATAAACCTTTTAGACATAAAAACTGATAATAAAGTTAAACGCTTTATAAATATTCTTTATCAACATAGTATATTACCATTAATTAACAAACCAACTCGTGTTACTCATCAAACTAAAGCACTCATAGACAATATCTTTTCTAATAATTTTTTAAAATACACCACTCAAAGTGGGATCATAAAAACCGATGTAAGTGATCATTTTCATATCTTCTTTACTTCAAATTCGATATGCAAAGAAAAATCTGACGGGATACCAAACTAATAATATATTTAAAAAAAAAGGGAAATAAATAAAAAATAGTATTAAACTTTTTCGCGGTCACGTATCAATAATAAACTGGCAACAACATATTAACTACAAAGACGCAAATAAAGCTTGCGAACATTTTATCTGTGAGTTCAGTAATGCTTATGAAAAAGCAAAACAAGAAAAAAGAGAAAAGCTCAAAAACTTACCAAGTCCATGGATTTTACAAGGCCTCATCAAATATTCCAAGAAAAATAAAATACTCTACATAAAATATTAAAAAAAAAAAACTTACAAAAATGAAAAAAAGTATTGGTAATAATAAAAAAAAACATGGGATATTATAAAAGAAGTAATTGGAAAAGAAAAGATTGATCCAGGTAAAACCCTGCCAAACCATTCAAATATCGATAACGAAAACATTGTTATTCTTTTTTATTTATTTTTTTTGCCGTTAAATAATACATACAGTTTCGAAGCACATAAATAAAAATAAATATTGGCAGGGCAAGAAGAAGACTAATTTAGCCTTATCACCGAGCCCTATTCTCACGTATTTACAAAAACCGTAATATTTAAATATCTATAGTTAACAAACTATTTATTAAAAAATATAAAAATAAAAAAGTAAAATAGATAACAATTCCTTGTCATTTAAAGAAAAACTTAAAGAATAAAACTTTAAGGAAAGAGTAAGATCATTTTTTCAGAATAAGAAAAAATAAATAAGATATTATCATTTATTTAAAAATTAAAAATTTAAAGTAAGATTTAAAAATAAAAAGTAAATAAATTAATATACACCATAGAAATAACAAAAATAAATTAGTCAACTTCATAGAAATAACGTAAATAAATTAGCAAACGTCATAGAGGTAATACCATAATTAAGATAATAAAAAAAAAATGTTGATACACTCAGTGACATAATTTTGTATTAATTAATTTATGTATTTGAGTTTTACTTAAAAAAAAACATTTAAAATCGGATATATTAAAATCCATAAGTAATAATGCCTGTTTGGATTCATTTTTAAACTGCTCTATACTAGTTTTATGTGTATTTACAATTTTGGGAAACAATTTCTACAAGTAGGGTCCACGATAAAGAACTGAATATGAAGTTAGTTTTGAATTATATTTTGGGACAACAAAGTTATTACTTGAAAATTTTTTGGATATTTATGAACTATTTTGTCAAAATAGGATTGAAATATTTTAGGAGATAATCCTAAATTTGTTTTATACATAAACATTAAAAGTTGGTGTAAGTTGATTTTATATATATTTAATGCTCCAAGTATACGCAGAAGAGGCTCACAAGGTAGTGTTCTATTAGCTCCAAAAATTATTCTGCACGCGTGTTTTTGTTTACAGTACAATTTTTTTAATTTTGTATGGTTTGTACTTGCCCATGCAATATTGCAGTAAGTTAAATAACAATGAATAAAAGAGAAATATAAACTTTTCAAAGAACTACTGCTTAAAAATGGTTTAGCCCTATATGTCATTGCTAAATTTTTTGATATTTTATTTTCAATACTTTTTATATATAAACTCCAACGTAAACGTTCATCTAAGATTACGCTTACAAAGTTTACTGAATTTTCTCTTTTAATGTTTGTGTTATTAATTATTAGATTAGTTATTAATGTTAGTGTTATTGATTATTAGATTAGTTATTAATGATCAAAAAAACAGTGCTGAAAGTTTTAACAATTATTTTACAAACATCGGAAACACACTAGCTAATAAAATAACTCAAAGTAAAAAAATATTTAAATCATATTTAAAAGAAGTGGACTTTGTAGTGGACGAGTTTAATTATTTTCTGATGATCTTCGAAACGCATTTAAAACAATACAATCAAAAAAGAGTTCGGGCCTTGATGACATAAGCTCTCAGGTGGTTAAAGAAGTTTATGATGTTATTGAATATTCCCTGTTGTATATCTTTAATCTCTCATTAAAAAGAGTTTTGGTTTTTCCTGAACACTTAAAATTAGCACGCGTAGATCCGATATATAAAAGTGGAGATAACTCTTCTTTACCAAACTCTAGGCCTATCTCTATACTTTCATGCTTCGTGAAAGTACTAGAGCGCTTAATGTGCAACAGACTTTTTTCATACCTCCAAAATCACAACATTCTTTTTAATAACCAATACGGATTTTAAAAAGACCATTCAACAGAACATGCAGTAATAAAGTTAGTCAACGAAATTTTGAATGGGTTTGACAAAAATCAATATACACTTGAAGTATTTATCGATTTCTCAAAAGCGTTCAATACAGTGGATCACAAGATCCCTCTTTACAAACTTAGTAGTTATGGTATAAAAAATAAAAATCGAAAATGGTTTAGATGCTATCTAAACAATCGAAAACAAGCTTTATATTACAATAAAACTTACTCTTCCCTTGAAACCATTACTTGTGGTGTTCCCCGGGATCTAGGTCCCAGGGATTCTAGGTCCCTTGCTTTCTCTTGTCTATATTAACGACATATTTTTATCTTCTGGTATACTGAATTTTATTCTTTTTGCAGATGACACCCAAGCTTTTTACACCCACTTAAGTATTAAAACTATTTTTAACACATTAAATCAGGAGCTTGAAGAGCTAAGCGATTGCTTGAAGGCCAACAAACTTTCCTTGAACATTGAAAAAAGCAAATACATTCTTTTAACAAAACCATCAAAGTCAGACACATTACCATTAAAACTTCCAGATATTTAATACTAGTTAAAAAGAGCATTTTCTGTGAAGTTTCTAGGAAACTGGGAAGTTTCTAGGACACTGGGAAGTTTCTAGGAAACTGGGAAGTTTCTAGGAAACTGTGAATTTTATAGGAAACTGTGAAACTTCTAGGAGTCATTCTAGATGAACATATTAGCTGCAAAGAGCATATCAAGTTGTTTGAAATTAAAATATCTAAAAGCATTGGGATTATGCATAAAACTAAGTATATTTTAAATAAATTTTGCCTACAAAGTTTATACTTTGCATTTGTTCATAGCTACATTAGCTACTGCAATGTTGCCTGGGCAACTACTTATCAAACAAAAAAAGCCTTACTCTATAAAAAAAAAAAAGCAAGCATGTCGCATATTCACAAATGGATATGTTAGTGCTAAAGAAATAATGAAAGAACTGAGGGTTCTTAATATTTATGAACAAAACATCTATAGCATCCTTCAGTTTATGTTCAAAGTAAAAAATAATTTGGTCCCAAAATTATTTTATAATTACTTCTAACTTATTGATCATAAATACAAAACGAAACAATCTCAGCAGAACTACTATATTCCAAAAACGTCTCTGAGACAATCCAATTTCTCAATATCTAGAAGAGGACCACAATTGTGGAACTCATTTCTCCCAAATGAGATTAAAACGATAAACTCTTTTCAACATTTTAAATGCGTTGTTAAACCACAGTTACTTGACCTCAACATTACTGTAACAGTCTCTTATTTTTTAAAAACTTTTACATGTCTTGAAATTTTTTTTTTTCCATTTACACAATAGCTGGAAATATTTATGGTTATATTTATAAAAATACATTTAATTGTATTTATATTTATAAAGATACATTTACTTGGCTATTTTACTTATACGAGCTCTTATATTTACATATATTTAAATATCTTATAATTTGTGTTTATCTTATATTTAATTGATATTGATTATAAAATATAATTGAAATTATCGGGGCAAGATGATAAGACCATCGTCTTCTGCTTGTTCCAGTCAATTTGTAACGTTTGCAATTTCGTGAAAAAATTTTATATTGACAAAAAAGATTTATATCCATCTATCTATCTAAAAATCCAGGTTTCGCGTTTTTTGTAAAATCACGAACCGAATTTTTTAAACTTATTTAAACCGTTTAAACTTATTTTCCCATAATAATTTGCGATAGATAAATAGTTTAATAGGTTTATTATATTAAATAATTCTTTTTAATATATTATAGCAAAATTTGTTATAACTTCTCACTATTAAAAACGAATTCGATATTCAAGCACTTATTATACTTGGGCCAGGATTTTATAAAAAACATGAAACCTTACTGGAACAACTTCCGTCCGAAATTTTAACGCAGTAATTGAAAAACGCTACAAAGGGCGTCTGGATATTAGGCCGGGTAAATAAAAATAATCAATTGCTTTTTACTCAGTAATTGGTCAGCTTTACGTGAATAAACCCGTTAGCGGGTTTGCTCTAGTTTTTATTCACATTAAAACAATTTACTCAGTAATTGTTCATCTTTATGTGAATAAAAATTTAAGCAAAATAGGTTAAATTTTTATTCACATTAAGCTGGCTAATTACTGAGTAAAAGCAATTGCTCATTTTTATTCATCTGGACTATTAGGCCGGGCGAATAAAAAAAAGCAATTGCTTTCACTTAGAAGTTGGTCAGCTTTATTTAAATAAAAATTTCAGCAGTTTTGCTTTTATTCAAGTTTTTGTTCACGTAAAGCTGAGCAATTGCTGGATATATTGCTTAACCTTACGTGAATAAAAAATTCAACCGGCCTATTAGAAAAAAGCGGAAAGTTAGTTTACGCAAGCACAGTAAGATTTTATAAACGTTCGAAATTAAAAAATGGCTACGGACTCTCAGCAACAGAAAAAATGTAATTAAAAAGCCAGTTATTTGTATATTCTCGATCATAAAATATGTTTCTTTTTATTTATTGAGTAAAGTAATACATTGATTAAATACGTAAATTATTATTTCAAACTTAATAGGAATTATTTCATTGTAAAAAAAATATAATCACAAAAAAGGGCGGACGTGTATTTCAGTTACCCCCTTTAGTTTGTCCGTAAAAAACAAGTCACGCTTTACACATAACATTTATTGAAAATTGTACTCTAATCCTGAACCCAAAAATTAAACATATATTTTTGAAAACCGTACCCAAACCAAACCCTAAGCTAAACCTAAACCAAACATGGAGCCTAAGCATAAGATTTACGGTTAGGGTTTGGTTAGGGTATAGTTTTCAACAATTCTCGTTTTGTAAAAGACTTTTTAAGGGCTTACTAAAGGGAAGTCTGAAATACTCGTGTGCCCAAATAAGTTGCTTTTTTTTGTGATTTTTTTAAAGTTATTAAAATACTTTTGCTCATTATTTAAGCGTTAAAAACAAATTTTTGTGTGTTTTAATTATTTAAGATTTTGAACTTTTTGGTAGTTGGTTTAGCTACGTGGATTCAATTTTTTATTCCAACGTAAAAAGATAAAACATTTTGTGCTAAATTTGTAATAAATTAACAATCTTTACTTGATTTAAAAACACTAATATTGCAATAGATATATAAGCCTAATCATTTTACAATTAAATAAATAAAAAAATGTACACTAGCAACTACTTATTAGTTTTTTCTTTAACATTGTCTACTTCCCAGTTGGTTTTTATATTTTTAACGTAAACTATTTTATGTAGCTTGTTGACGAAAAGAGAAAAAGAGATCAAATATAGGATCTCAATATAAAATACTTCTCCATAAAATACTTTCGTTATTTTTTTTTGTTGTTATAAAATTTTTTAATACTTTTAATTTTAAAAACTCACTTTAATTTATTGACGATATATTTATTCGGTTTTAAATAAAAATTTTTGATGCTTTTAAAATGATTTTATTGGATAATTTCTTTTTATATAACAAAACATTTTAATATTAAATTTATAACAAACATTAAACTTGAATTATTTCAGTTTAAACTATATTATAGCTAATTCAGTCAGCATAAAAAATAACAACTACAACAAAAATGTATTTAGTTAAAATAATTTACAAGAGAATAAAAATTACTGGATAGCTACCTTTGACATTACCTGGCTGAAACAAGGAGAATGACTATTGTTTAACTGTTATCAAAATATCCAATGAAATAAAATACAATACTATTACACAAAAGAATTTATAAAATATATAAGCATTGCTTAAACAGTATTTTTAGTAGACTTCAAGGTGAATACTGGTTATGAAATGACAGCTGAGACCGACAGCATAATACTGTCAATAAAACCAATAGTATAACTACTGTCAGATATTTTATGTACGTATGTATGTATGTATGTATAGATATATATATATATATATATATATATATATACATATATATATATAGATATATATATATATATATATATATATACATATATATATATATATATACATATATATATAATTATATATATATATATATACATATATATATACATATATATATGTATATATATATATATAATTATATATATATATATATATATATATATATGTATATATATATATATATATATATATATATATATATATATATATATATATATATATATATATATATATATGTATACATATACATATATATATATATATATATATATATATATATATATATATATATATATATATATATATATATACATATATATTTAAACAACTTTATAAAGTATTCTACACAATAGAGTGCTCAATGTTCTTAAAAGAACAGAGCAATTATATTAGTAGTAGAAAATCACTTAACAAAAATTTTTTCCATTTAACACTGTGTTTCATCAACAAAGATTCATTAGAAAATCTTTTCATCAGATTTTCTGATGAATCTTTGTTGATGAAACACAGTGTTCAATGGAAAAAATTTTTGTTAAATGATTTTCTACTACTAATATATATATATATATATATATATATATATATATATATATATATATATATATATATATATATATATATATATATATATATATATATATATATATATATATATATATATATATATATATATATATATATATATATATAGGGGAGATAATGCACCCATCATCCTAAAAATCTATCAGGCCAATATATTGAATAAATGTTTTCATTTCAACCTTGAAAGTAACAGTACATAATAGCAAATTTTATACCTTATTGTAATTAAATAATCGTATTTTTACCATAATATTTTAAGCAGATTTAAAATTATAAAAACTAAAAACGCTCAATTGGAATCATGAGTGCATACCAGTATGCTCCCTTAATCCTACCTGTACGCACCCTTGATCCAATGTATGTATGCTGGATGCGAGATCAAATTTATAACATAAATGTTTAAAAGTTTTTTTCAAGTCATCAAAACTATGTCTATAGTAAATACCAATAAAGTTATTATTGATTATAATAAATATTTAACTTTCTTAAAAGAACAAAAAATCAATGAAAAAAATGTTATTTTTTACCAATTCTCCTCGTTTTCTTTTTCATTATTTTCAAAATCAAATTTTCTTTTTTTCATTGAGACTTTTTTTTATTTCCTGAAGCTTATTTAATTCATTTCGAACAGGAGTGTCTGTGAGTATTTGTGTACACTGACGCATACGTCCTTTTATTGACTTCCTTGATCCAGCTTTCGTAATTGGCCTAATTTTTTCTAGACTTGCTTGATGAGAGATATAAATAAAAACACTGGATAGTTGACTTCCAGGGTCAGATATAGGCTATAAGCTGTCACTATAAGCTGAACCTGATGACAGACTTGACATCAAAGATTGATTAAAAGCTGGGGCATGAACAATAGCAGTAACTAGATTAACAATACCTGGAAATAGGTCAGCAGTTATAGGTTCTGCACGGTCTGTTAAATATGAAGCCTAAAACTCATTATCAGAAAATATGTAAGGATTAAAGGGTTCAATTCCTGCTACAGTAAATCCTGCTGAAATGTTAGACAAAGCAAAAGCTTAAGCATAAGCTTTCCTTACAACTGTAGCTTAACATATATAGTCATTGGTCTTGGATCAGATACAACCCATTTATCACAGGCTGAATTGTAATAACGTTTTAGTGGCCCATAAACTGACCGATCTTATGGCTGCAGCTTTTGACTACAATGTGGTGGGAAGGACAGCATAGCTATCCCATTTTAAATCTAAACATACAATTAAAACATGAAACTCATGGTTATCAAGAAGTAAAAGCACTGGATTAGCTGGTGAACATTTCACATTTTGAATAAAATGTTTCACTCATTCCAAAAACGTTGTAAACATCCAACTAGATGGGTTTACTACCCCAACACATCCAGGTGGACCACCATTTATCATACTTCCTTTGAAATGAACTCTTGGAAAAATAAAAAAAGGAGGGATTGAGTTTCCTATTCCATTTACTGCTCAATAAACTGTCGCCAATGTCCCTCTTTCTGCTGAAGTTATCCTTCCTAATTGTTTATCTCCTTTTTCAGCAATTACTTTAGCTGGTTTTTGAACAGTTGTGAGACCTGTCTCATCAACATTATAAATGTTTTATGGATGAAACTTGTGTCGCAGACAAACATCTTTTAGATTGGTGAAAAATTCTCCGAATATATAACGATTAAAAGCAGTTGCTCGTGCCATACTTGTAGCTACTGGATTTTGTAAAGACAACTCGTTCCTAAATAACAAAAAATCACGAAACCACTGTTTCCCGGCAATTTGTTAACATTTCCATGATTTAAGAACGCGCTTAAAAAAATTCATTGCAAATTCATAGGCAAGTTTTCGTGTTGTTTTGGTTCACAATCCATAATGAAGTTTTGAAGCTTTTAAAGAAAAGTCTGAGAAAAATGTTACTTCTTCTTAAAGATTTGCATGGTAATGAAGTTAGGTTTGCAGACTGTATTTGAATTTAATTGGCAGAATGTTTTTAAATTTAAAGTGTCATTAAATTGATTCCCCTCTCTTTTGATTCAGGATAACTGTATCACCATTAAGAACTGCATTAACAGCTGCTCGCATTTCAATAACTTTACCTCTTGGTGATCTATCGGTTTTTCTTTTTTATGATAATGTATTTTTTATTCTTTTTTATTAGAATATATTTATATGTTATATATTATTATTATTATTATTTTATATTAATTTATTAAAACGTTTTTTCCATTTACCCTCTGTTATGTCAATATATTGTTTATCAGGTACATTCTTAGAGAAAACAACACATTTATAAACCACATTTTTTGATAAACAACTTCCACTCATTGGGCAATTGTTTTTTTGTTTATTATTTCAATTTTCTGTAGTTTTTTAATTTGGGATTACTTTTTTTGCTAAAACGTTTTGCCAATCATAAGCAATCTTTTGATAATAAAAAGTATTCAAAAGACACCATGCTGTCAAAATATATATGGGATTTTAAAGATAAAAATATTGATGATTTTATACTGAATTCGTTCATCCTTAAAACAGCACCTGCATATAACAATATTTCCAAAAAATGCATACTATGTCTAAATGAAAAATTTGAAATAATTACACATCAAACCAAGAATGTTTATTAAACAAAATATTGGAATATATTTTTAAATGGACGCTCGAAAATGAGTTTCTCCTAAAAAATATATAAAATAAATGAGCTCAAATAATAGTTACATTAAGTCCCCCTTTTTTAAAAAATATTTTTCTAAAGAAGCAAAATTTCCAAAGAATTCTTTTTATAATAGTGTCAGCAAACTCCACAAATGTGTGAAAATTTACAGTAGTTAAGACATTTGCGACTTTCTGTTGTTTAGTTTTAGGTATAAATTGAAGTTTTATTAATTCGATCTTTCATTTCTGATGAGTCTTTATTGATGAAACACAGTGTTAAACTAGAAAAGTTTTGTTAAGTGATTTTTTACTAATTTATAACTGCTCTGTTCTTTTAGGAACATTGAGCACTCTATTTTTCTATCTACATTTATACGTACATACATGCAAACAAACAGACACGTAATAAATACAGTAGGCCTCAATAAGTATATCCAATTTTACATATAGTATGTTCAACTGTATAAACTTTGTTCCATGTAACACATTCTTACATATAATATATGTACTAATTAAATATGCAAAATATTTGCCTGATACATAAGCACAGGGTAATTCCTCGTAAAAGTGGAACAATCATTTCAATCACACCCTGGATTTTCTTTAAAATTTAACCAGTGATATGTATTAATGAAACATGAAAAATTCTAAAATGTGAACTCCCAAATCCAAAAGGTTCAAAAGTTAAGACGTTTTAAAATTCAGCCTAAAATGCTCCTTCTTTATCAAATCCGCCATTATGGAGTTTGCGGTATTTCTTTTTAATGAACAATTTAAGATCTAGTTATAAGAATGCAGTTAAAAATTTTTACCTGACCATTTTTGAGGGTGCTGAATTCAAAAATGTTGAGAAAATATTGAAATATAAATTTTTTGATAGTTATTTTCTGATTTTAAAATGGTCAGGCAAATTTTTTGTTCTGTTACCATTGGGTTGCGCTTTTATTAACTCATGAAGTTGCGCAAGTCTTATGAATTCAATTTATTTTTCAAATGAAGTATTAGATCTTAGGCTATCTTTATAAAAAAGATGGTTTTGGTTTCTTAAATCATAATAAAGATATGTCATTTTAGACAAAAATATCTGAAATGTATGAAATTTAGACAAAAAAAATCTTTTTTTGGCCTATATTCTCCATTATAGAACTTATAGCGATACTTTTTGTGTGAGTAATTTAAGTTCTAGAGAAAGAATATGATTAGAAATTGGTACCAGACCATTTTTAAAGACGTTGAATAAAAAGATAAAAAAAAAATAACCCAATTCATAATAATTGAGAATAACTTTTTAATTTTTAAATATCAACAGTTAAATTTTTTCTTTCGTAATCATCGTTTACACTTCACTTAATTCTGGGGTTGCCTTACTCTATGTGAAATAAGAGGTCTTAGAAAAGTTTAGGTCTCTGAAAGAAAATAAAAAAACTATATTGCTTGCATAACTTGCATACTTATGATCAATATTTTTAAAAGTATACATGGAAATATAATTTGCAACACATCATATTTAGAATATAATTTCGTTATTTATTAGTTATAATAATTTAACTTAACATTATTGCCTATTTTTTCAATAATTAAGAATTATTTCAAAATACTAAGTTAAAAAGCTTCAAAATATTGGTTTTCAAATTTTAGGTTGCTTGCTCAAATGTTGTGTTAAAAAAAAGAAACTAAAATGCCAATTTATTTGAAAAATAATAAAAAAACCTGCTTTATTAAAAAAAGCTCCAAAATAGAAATCGAAAGGAATAATCCAATATCACTAAAATTGAAGTTAATATCATTTAAAAAATGAAAGTAAAATATTATTAAACTTTCTCTGACAAGATAAAAGCAGTTCAAATAGAGTTTCATCTTCTTTTGAGATGTAAAACTGACGCCCAGAAGATGTTGACGGTGTTTGAAATGACATTCATTCTTGGCACCCAGCAATTATCATCCCGCTTTGGCCAGTAGTACGACCGACTTGGATAATGTGGATGCATAAACTTTACCATAAAATCATCATTCTCCTTATCAACTTCAGCAACCATAACAAGCCAGTAAAATTCGTCGTATTTGCAAAATAGGCATTGTGACATCATAACATACTCTATGTGACATATAACAGACCCTAATACAAAATGGGGTGGGAATAATAGGAGGGGAAGGGGTTAGAATTTTAGTCCAGATATAATAAACGGAGGGTTTTTTATAAAAGGGGTGGGAAGGTGGGGGTGTGTGTGAATTTTTTATGGTACAATATATATACTTTTTATAAAAAAGTTTAGTTTATAAATCCAAACCAATATGTTTGAAAAACACGTTTTATACTTTGATAAGAAATAAACTAAAAGCACATTTTCGACAAACCGAGATTTACTAGGTCGGCAATTTTTAAAGCCTGTTGAAACTGAAAATTTTATTTTTATCAGTGACTGAAGGAACTGTTTTCTAATTTTTAATGCCGATTTTAATTGATTATTTCTTTTTGTAGTTTTGAGGTATAAAGTTTTTTATTTCAAAAAGTAAAAATTAATAAACGGGCGTGGGCGGATGGGAGGGTTCTTTATAAGTTTGGGGTGGGTGAGAAACTTTTCCAAAAATATTTAAACGTCTCCTCCCCCCCCACTTTTTTTTTTTATTAAGGACTCAAGAGTAGTCAATTTTAATAGTTTCATATTTTTGTTTATTGAGGAAGTCAAATGTTAGAGCAAAATCATTGTTATTTGATACCCTTTTTATTTTTATAATTGAATGAGAAGAAAGTATAAATTGATGGAACTTCTATTCCCAGGAATATTGGTTGCTATTAAAAGTGTATCATTAAGTTTGTTTCCTACTAGCTCCATTGTGAGCAGTGACGTACTCAAACATAATCCCTTTAATTGACTTTTGACAGTATTCAAACATTGCTTGAGAAGCAGGTATTTGACCTGTGGTTGGACTATAAAAGCTAGCAGTTGCAACAAGCCTTTTAACAGCGCCACCTATTCCATTGCATAAAGTTTTGTCAACAGCAACGATAAGAAAAATCTTAAGCATAGTGACATAAATTTTAAAAATGTTTTTAGTTTTTATACTGCCCTGCACAGCGATTCAAAAAATAATGAAATTTTGTAATTGTTGGACAAAGATGAGTTTTAATATGATTGATAGTTTTGTGATTAACTTCATTGATAAATCTAACATCATGATTCAAATCACCTGAAATTACACAAAAAGAAGATATATTTAATTTCACTTTCTTGTAGTAGGTGACAACTGGATGAGGAGTACACAGACTCTTTCTCCAATGGAAACTCTATATCTCGTCTTGTACTACAAAATGTAAATTTCTTCAAATTCTGCCAGTACAATAGCCTCATTAATACTGATTGTTTTTTTGAGATGCTTCAGATAGCTAGATTGTGATTTTTTTATAAATAAATTATAGAAGTAATTTTATCATGTTTTTCACTCAGGAGCTCTATGAATTCATTAAATGGGGAGTTTTATACTTAATAGTTCAGCTCTATCTGTTGTTATCCACTTTTTGAAATCTACTGACTGCTCATTTTCATCACTGTCATATTGCTCTTTTGGATCATCATTTTGTATGAAATACTGCTGGAAATAATTTTGGGCAGCCTGTATACCAGGACAAATATTGCATTGGTAAATCGTGCATCTTTCGATTTTCTGCTGCAAGCAATCTTTTCAATGATTTCATGGTACGACGTTTCAAGGCCTTCAGCACTTAAGAATAATTTAAAATTTTGGTGTATTGCACACACACAAATAGAATGTATACCTTTTGGACCAGCAAAAATTTACTATTTAAGCCGAAGACTGCAAAATTTAGAAAATCCAGTTTTATAGTTTGGTTGCTTTATCCTAAATGCCACAATAAGCTCCTATAAGTTACACAAAATCAATTTTTTTGACATGTATTTTTTTTCCCCAACACTTACACAGTCTTTCTTACCTAGCATTTGCCTTATATACTCATCATTACAGTAAAAAGCTCTCCCAGTTTTATAACACTTTTACTGATTCAATGTCGTTCAACCACATAAGGGTATGCTATGATGCCTTTTTAGTCGCGTAAAAACTTTGCATTTTGAATTTTGTGTTTGGAAATTGAAAACTCTTTTGCTGCTTTCCTCAGGGACCAAGAATTTAGGGTTAATGTTAAAATTTGAAGTTACTGCCTTCTGTTAGAAACCTTAAGTTTTTCTTTCATGCATTCTACAAGGAAATCGAGATCGCCATCTTTGGTTTGAATTTCCTTAAGAACTTCATTTTTAGGGCAACAAGATTGGATTTGGTTACATCAAGGGCAGTTGCAAGCTTCTTAACCACGGCTTATTTAACTTGCTTTATCTTTTTCTTTCCAAGTGAAGACTTGTTAGAGGTTTTGGGTAAACGAACTTTTAGAGAAGACGCTTCAAGTTCACACAAGGTACTGTTGAGCAACGATCTTGCTGATTCCAGTTTAATTTCTATTTCTATATTGTCTTTTTCTTCTGAGTCTTCACTTGACGCTAATTTATGTCTGCATTGTGGACAAAGCTTTTCACCCGGTACTACAAATTTGCTTTTACTGCATGGGTATTTTGTTGTATCTAAGTTGATTTCACAAAGTCTTCCTAAAAAAAAGGAAGAACTCTGTGTGCACTTAGAATAGAACACTTTCACAAAAAGTTGTAATAACTATAAATACCTTTAATAACTTTCTTATGACTATTAAATGGATTGCAGCACCGTGTTAATTTAGTTGCATAACGCTTCAAATAAACATTTTTATGATGGAGATACAAGTTGTTGATTTGACATTGATTATTGACAGCCCAGTCTTTCACATTAATATTTCTTTTTTATATTGAGGGATATCTTCAAAAGATTCGATTCCAAGCAACGATGTATATGTTGCAAGATGACATTCACTTTCTAGCTTGATTCCAATGGAGCACTGTTGGCTGTTTGCCATTACCGAGAAGCTGTGTTACCAAATAAGACAAAATAATTATTTAATCTAAAATTAAAATAGTTTTTTTGTTTATACAACTGGTGTTTCAAAACTATATTTAGACATCACAGCAGATTTAGCAAAACTATATCTTTACATGACATATCATTTCACAAAACCTTATCTTTGTATCAAAACCAACTTCAAAAAATTGTTTTTACACATCATACCTGAATCCATGAGTCAGGAAACTCCAGAAATTAAAGAAGACGTTACCTCGTTTTATAGTTAAGTAATTTTGACCCATTGCTGAGTTTAAAGTAAAAAAGAAAATGACCCAGGTCATTTTCTTTTCTACTTTAAGGAATTTTTTGTACAAGCTTAAAAATAAGATTTTTAAGTTATTCTAGAAGAAATTAAAACCATATTTAATGTAAAGATAGCCTAGGATCACCTACTTCATTGGGAAAAAAAATTTAATCCATGAAGATTAAGCAACTCTGAGAGTTAATGAAAGCGTAACCCATGGTAAAATAACAAAAAGTTTGACTGATAATTTTAAGATCAAAAAATGTTCATTAAAAAATTTTAATTTTATTATTTCTCTACATTTTTGAATTCAGCACATTCAAAAATGGTCTAAGACCAATTTTTAGCTTCCTTCATCGACTAGATCTTAAAATATTCATCAAAAAGTACTACTACAAAGTCCTTAATGGCGGATGTGGAAAAAAATAGGGCAATTTAGGCTGAATTTTAAAATGTCATAATTTTTGAACCGTTTTATTTGGGAGCTCTAACTGAATTTTTTTTTTTATATTGAAAGGTAACACTGGTTGAACTTTGAAAAAAATCTGAGAGGGTGACTGAAAATTTTCAATTTTTTGTCCCAATTTTACATTGAGTTACCCCTTAACAACAACTATGATTTTTCAAGCTCGAAAACATTAAAATCGGAGGATAAAATAAAACATGCAAAGAAGAATATGGAAATAGCATCTGGATTGTTGTTTAAATGTATAAATTTACATTATAAATTTTTACAAACTTTTCAGTATAAAATGAAATATTAAATACTCTACTATATTAAAGTATATATTCAAAAATATATGTGTGCATACATTAATTATATATACATGTTTAACATAAATTTAAAAATAAGGTTTTAAAAACAAGATTATTATTCTAAAATTTAAAAAAAAAAAAGTTTTAGTTTTAACGCTTTAAAATTTTTTTAATGAAAAAAAGTATACAAATGAGGCTTAAGCCTAATACTTGCATAAAAAACATATTTTAATATACTTTTTATGCAAGTATTAGAGATGTTTTTCTTTTTATTATTTTAATTTTATTATCAATAAACTGATTAATCCCACTAATAATTATAATTAAATAATAAGATTTAGACATGTACTAATACCTAAAATTATGGTTGTTATTAAATAAATATTTTTGCAACTAAAGACCGTATACCTCTCATTAAAATCTAAACTTTTGAAACTTTTAATGCGCTTGCGTTTAATAACTTGCAGCTTTTAAGAGCTATTTTCTGAGAAAACCAGGCAATGCTCACAAATGATATCTTTCAATCATTCTCAATTTTACATATTGCGTTTGTAATATTAAAAAGAAACCTGTAATCTTTTTTTTTTAATTATTTCTAGTTCCTGAGTTATGGTCGGTCAAACATTTGCCCTTGTAATACTTGGAAAGTCCCTTTAGGGTTTTATTTTTTTTTTTTTTTTTATACTGTTATTTAGGTGCCCCAAGAAGTCCTAACGGTCTTGTCACAGAGCACCGCGGAAGTGCATTTAACCAGGAAGTTCACGCCTCCTTCCTTACCGTGACGCGAAAATATGTCCAAGGCTCGTTTCGAACCTGGATCTCTTGCTTATAAAGCAAGCGCTCTAACCACTGCGCCACGGCTGCACATTTATGATTTTTAAACTAAGATTAAAAGCAATGAGACCACTCCACCCTAAGTTTATTTTTATATTATGAAAGTATAGGTAGAACTTTAAAAAAAAATCATAAAACATGAAGACAACCCTTTCTTTGTCTAAAAATCATAAGCTGAAATCACACTTTCTGAATTCGGGGCCTACTTTAAATACATTTATCTCGGTGCGTAAAAAGTCCCAACGATTTATCTTATTCTTTTTTGAATGAGTATTTCATTGTTATTTGAATGGTCTAAAGAAACTGAGAGGATATTGTTTACGAAAAACTTATGAGTCAATAAAGTGTCAAAAAATGTTTTATAAGCGTTCAAGTACTAGCCATTATGGGAAATGGGAAGGGTCCCAAAATTGAATTTATAAATTTTCTATTACTTCTTATTACAATTTTTTTAATGCAAAAAAAAAAAATTAGGGGGTAATAATACATTGTTGAAATAGTTTTACATCAAAATGATGCTAAATCTGTTTTTTTTTTTTTTCATTTATACGATTGTGGCCTTGAACATTTTTTCTTCTAGTAAACATTATTAACTTGATGTTTATTGAACATAATTAATGATTGTTAGGCATTATTTCTTAATTTACAGTTATTCAGTATGGTTTATTGAGCATTTACTTCTGAATTATTCAGAAGAGAGAATGAGCATTTTATGTTAAATGTACTTTAAAAAAAAACACTTAGTTGCAAAAAATGTCAGAGCAAGAGATTGTTTGTTGAAAATGTTTGCAAATTTAATGATGTCAAGTGTGGACCATATCCTCGTTTTAATGAAAAAAAGTTATTCAAGATACAAGATCTGACTTTGGATATCAAAGCACACTTTGTAAAAATTAAAGTAAAAAATGCTCTTAGCAGTTGTAAAAAAAAAAACCGTTAGCATCTAAGTAGTGTAAAACAATTTTCGTTTAATTCCCTCAGTTTACATTGCATAATATCTAAGTTTTATGTTTTTAAGTCTTAAAGGCGCACCAAGAGACAGAATGGGCAGAAAAGTCTCTTATAGAAAACCGAGGGTGCATACCACTTTCTGATAACGACTTTATATGTCCTTACCATAGATTTAACTTTGGTAAAAATTTGTTTACAACCGTATTTCAACAACAACAAAATTTAATTACTAAACTTTTAAAATAAATATTTCAAATTTTGATTTTTGTTAAAACTCAAGTTATTGGCTGGGTTCCTCCAAGAAGATGCTGTTATCCAATGCATGAACTAAGTGTTGGTAAAAAATCACCAGCTGTAAAAAGTGTTTCAATAAATATGTCAACAAATGTTTCAAAACATTACAACAAAAATGTTCCTGTAGGTTCCGTATTTTATCACAATCACCTTAAGTCAGAGCGCACTCTTATTTAAACTAAAACAAGTACTGCCAATAAGGAAAAGTTAGTTGAGGAAACAACTGATTTTGATTTTGAGCCTAAAGAAATTTACTATCTGGGGAAGAAGTTGAAGGTGCAACACCTACTGGTAACAAACTATCAGAAGCACTCCACATCAGCCCTTTTCAGTTTCAGATACAGAATAAAACGATAGCTGATCTCAGCAATGGAACCAAAAATAAATTACGAAGAAAATTTGATAGAGCCAAGGTGCAGCTTGCAAAGATGTTCGCTGAAGCTGTTGCCCCAGATCAGAGTTAAGACTTTATCTCAATTATTTTAAATAGATCATTGGAAACTTCAGAAAATGATGCAGTACCTGATGATCTAATAAAAATTTGTTAAAATTTATGAAGAAAGTGACTCTATGGGTAAACATATTGTTCTGTGTTTAATTGAACATGAAAAATTTACTAAAAAGTTACTTATAAAAGTTTTTGGGTGCTCCAAATACAAGATAGACCAGGCACAAAAAATGAAGAATGTTAACATAGGTATAACTATTCCTGTCGAAAAAGAAATTACGCGAAATCGACTAGACCAGAAAAAAGCTGAACATTACTCGATTTCATATTTAACAGCAACCTTCTTTAAGATGTGGCATATGGGTCACAAAATTTAAATTTGACTCAAATGATGTATATAAAATATCTCGTGCAGTTTTGACAGCTAAAATGATTCATACAATTGCATTTTTTAATAAAGTTTGCAGAAGTGTGAACTACTCTCCTTTATCGGAAGGCAGTTTGTGGCTAATACTTCATGCTGTTAAACCATCTCAACAAAAATGTTTAGCGGGACTGAATGATATTACTGCTGCAGCTATGAATGGTTTCTCTATGTTGCAAGATTTATCTTTGAAGTACCAGAATAGAGAGCTGAGTTATTTATTTGAACGCAACAAACGATATTACAAAACTAATTTCCAGTTTAACTGCAGTGCAACCTACCCTAATTCTATCTCCCACTGCCCAATATTTGCTTTGAGTGATTTAACCGACAAGCAATTGCAACAGATTTCAATAGCACCTAATGATAAGATTTGTAAGGAGTGTGAAAGTTTAAACAAATTCTTAGCTGAGATAAAAAGATGAGCATCAAATAATTCAGCCGGCGAGGATGCTATTTATGATATTGAAATTGCTGAAAAAGATTTCATTGATTATAAAAAACATTTAATGCGTGAATGTCAACAGAAAAAAGCCAAAGATTTTGCTTTTAAAAGTCTTGATGAAGAAACTGGATTTTGATTGAAAGACTATTGCCAAAAAGTTCTACCATCCAAATTCAGGAAAGGTCAAAAAGAATATTTTGGAAAAAAAGGAATGTGACTGTATGTAGACATTTTCTTCACTAAGAAAAACAACATTTTACATAAAAAGGTGTATTTTACAGCTCTTTATAGGTGTGGGCGAGGTTTATTGATAACATCAATTGCACAATTAGTTCTTCCGAAGTTTCAGCATGACCATTTTGGTGTTAATAAACTCATTGCAAAATCTGAAGATGCCTCTTCGTACCATGGCAACTTTATAATGGAAGCTCTTTTTATTTTGTGCAAAAATAACCAAATACAGCTTAAGCGCTTCAAATATAACGAACCTTGTCGTGGCAAGGATCACTGCGACAGAGAAGCTGCCGGGGCAAAGTCATTGATTCGTAGCTTTGTTGATGCTGGTGACGATTTGATGTGTGCAGAGGACATTTATTCTGCTTTACATTACGGACATGGGCTGAAAAATTCTGCTGTTGGTGTTGCCAGGGTTTGTAAAGGGCAAAAGCAAGTTGATTGGAACAAAAATAGCTAAAATAAGTCATTATCATTCGTTTGAGTTCTTTCATAACTATATGACAATGTAGTGATAGTATGCAGTTGGCGATTGAGTTAAACAAGATTATTCTAATGTCAATTTTGATCTGCAAATGTTTTTAACGCACCCATATAGAGATACTGACGAGAAAACAAGAGTTTTTAAAAGCAATATGAAGGAAAAGTTTCGCAAAGATAGATCACTAAATTCGTTTCACTTTTGCTCTGAGCCAATTTGTAATGGATCATTCCATACATCAGAAGAACTAGAAGAACAAATGATGTTGGGAAGACACATCATCAGCACTTTAAAATCAGGAATGGATAACGTGAGACAGAGTTTTATAATGAAGATGCTAGTTCAGTCAAACTTACATAGTTATAAATCAAACTCTCAACAGGAGGTATTTGAAGAAGAATGTTCTCGCATTAGCAAATATGTTAAAGGTTGGGCTTTACCTACACGTAGTACCTTCTGGTATAGTATGAGACAAAAAGATATATTATATAAACTCTTTATGGAAGGTGAAGTATCTAGATAAAAGTTTAGCCCAGAGCAGGTGCACCTTTTGATAAGAAAAGAGCTTCAAGTCTCAGAATACGTAACAATTCAGAAAATAAGATCACTATTTTTACGTTGGAGCAGGCTAAAAAAAGACGAAAAATTAAATGAACCAATAGATGTTGGTAGTACTAATGCGGATAACGAAGAAGAAGAAGAGACAGCAGATCATGGTAATAATTTTTATATCTACTCTCATTAATATATATTTTATTACTATTTTGTAATTATAAATATTTGAACAAGATAGATCGATCTGTAGATCGAGAAGAACTAGCAAATGAAGAATTTGAAAAGGAATGTATAAGCATTGCCATTGATTTATCTGGTGCATGGCATGAAAACAATTGGATTGTTGTTATTTATATGGGCAATTGGTATTCTGGGATTATAAATGAGATACTTCATTTTTATTAAATGTTTAAAAAAAAATGTTTTTCATTCAAATAAAAACATTTTTTTTTTAAACATTATTTGATCATATTGAGTGTCACTAAATTTAAACAAAGTTTTACTTTCGTCAAATGAGAATCAGATTTTTCAAACTATTTTTCAAATAAGAAAAATCATTACTCATATTAGGTTCTCAGTGATGGTTACACGGTGATCTGCATGAAGTATGCTTTAGCAGTCAAGAACCTTTATAAGTGGCCAGCTTTTCCTGATGTTATAAAATACAAAGACAGTGAAATCATTTGTGGAACTCTACCACCTTTACCGTTAAAACAATCTTGAGACTATAAGCTTATGGATGATCAATTTGAAAAAGCCCAAAAGGCGTTTCAAGCAACAATGCATTAAAATCAAAGATATAGGATATGTAAAACTGATTTATGAAGCAAACAATGACATAATAAGATAAGGACATCATATAATATATTGATTAACTCCGCTGCTCCATTCGGTTGTTTTTTTTAAATATATAAAAAATTTAACTTTTTGTGGTGGAGTTATTTTAACAATGAAATATTACCCCCTAAGTTTTTTTTTCGAATTAAAAAAATTGTAATATGGAGTAAAAAATCTGTATCTTCAATCTGGGGGCCTTTCCAATTTTCCATAATGGCTGATATGTGAACGCTAATTAAAACATTTTTTGGCACTTTAATGACTCATAAGTTTTTTTGTAAACAATATCCTCTCAGTTTCTTTAGACCATTCAAATAAAAATGAGATACTCTTTCAAGAAAGAATAAGATAAGTCGCGGGCACTTTTTACGCTCCGAGATAAATGTATTTAAAGTAGGCCCCAAATTCAAAAATGTGTGATTTCAGCTTATGATTTTTAGACAAAGGAAGGGTTGTCCTTAGGTTTTTTTAATTTTTTTTTAATTTCTACCAATACTTTCATAATATGAAAAGAAACTTAGGGTTTAGTGGTCTTATTGCTTTTAATCTTAGTTTAAAAATCATAAAACCCCAAAAGTGACTTTCCAAGTATTAAAAGGGTAAATGTTTGACCGACCAAAACCCAGGAACTAAAAATATTTGAAAAAAAATTTACAGGCTTCTTTTTTTACCCTATCAGCATTACTGTATATAAAACTGAGCACGAATAAAGGATATCACTTTTGAGCCGACAGTACTTTTGCCTTATTTTATAAGAAAATGGCTCTTAAACGACCGTGATCATGTTACTTGATATTGTTTAACTCTTTTTTTTATAAAAACTTATGATTTATTATAATTATCAAAATATTCCAAGGTATATGTTGGTATAAAAGAAAAGCTTTAGGATAATGAGTGTTTGACTGCATGCTGTTTTATAATAGAGTTTTTATCTTACTAAATACTTTTTATTTATATCTAAGATTTTTTTTAAGAAACCCAAAAACAAAAAGTTTTAAAAGTTTTTTAACAAACTTAAAATAGGACATTATGACTTCTGATTTGTTTTATAAAGCCTTTATAAAAACGTTTTATATTATTTAGAGTTACGGTTATTTTACATTTACGTCATAGTTTAAGGGACTTGGTAGTAATACAAAATATGTCTTTTTCTTGCATAATTGTTTTTTTTTTATTTATATGTATTTATACTATGTTTTACAGCTTGAAAAAATTTGTTTGAAAAATTAAATGAAATTGCAATATTTTCTCTGTGAAATACCTCAACTTAATCTAATCTCCCCCCCTTTCCCCCTACCCTCGTCTTTATATTTCCGCTGTTATCGAAAAATTATTTTGTACCAAAAGTGCTAAACTAATTAAACTATCTTTTATTTTTCTCGATAAGATTTGGCACATTTAAGGGAACATACATTCAGAAAATTATTTAAAAATAAAAAAAAGCGGAGTAAAGGGTTCTTCGACAACAATTTATCATGAGTACATCAATAAATTTTTTTAAGCAAAACCTTTTGTAAAAAGAATTAGCAACCATACAGATACACAAAAAAAGGTTAAACTTTCATTTTTTCAAAAATATTATGTGTATATATGTTTAGTCTCGCTAACCTTACCTAGACAAAAATGCAAACAAAACACGACAGAATTTTAGCACAAAATTCAGTTTCATACCTTTGTAATTCTTATAATACTAGTTTTTTCTGAAGCAGTACATTTAATGCAAAAATTTAGCTCAAAAGATTCCTACACTTACAAAAAATCTATTCTATACAATTATTGAATAACAGATCAATTCGTCGTTATTGCACCAATGGATTTTCCGCTAAATTACCAGCGTAAACTTTTAACGGATTGATATAAGTCCATAGAAAATTAGGCTTTAATACGTTATTGAAACAAACAATACGTTGAAATAAAGTTAATGATCCAAATAAAGAAGTTAATACGCTTAACATTATAAAAAAATAAGATTTTGCTATTCCGTTAAAAAAATAGGAGTTGATACATTAAAGAAAACACATTCCGTTAAAATTAAGAAACTATTCAAGATATATATGTGAAATAACAAAATAACTATTTTTCTTGTGAATACAGTTATTATTTTTTCATGACGTTTTACATTAGTACATATCGGTATATTAAATTAAATTTGTATTTTGAATGACGATAATATAAATATTTTATTAGTTTCTACGTCTAGTTGAAGGTTTTTGATGCTTGATTACAAATTGAGCAAAGTCTCCCGATCATGTTAGTTTATATAAATATTAGTCCCTGTGTCAGGTTAACTACTACTTTTGAAATGCTTGTTAAATAAAAACATGATAAATGTTTTGAAGATTGAGTCTTTGCTAAATTTGAAATCAAGCTTTAAAAATGCTTCAACATTATATATATATAATTTGATATATCAACATATATATCACATTATACAAATATATATATATATATATATATATATATATATATATATATATATATATATATATATATATATATATATATATATATATATATATATATATATATATGTAAACTCTTCCTGATGATCCAGCAATGGTGAAACTCCGAGTAGAAGATAAAAGTTAGATAAGTGTTTTTTACTAATTATATATATATATATATATATATATATATATATATATATATATATATATATATATATATATATATATATATATATATATGATTGTATAGATATCGATATATAGAATATATTCGAGGTAAAGTATTTTTGATGTAATAATACGAAGTCTCTTGTACGTGTTACAGTGCTCAATATTACTGAATAATAGAGCTATATATAATTATATTTAGATGAATAAAAACAACTGATTAGCGGGACTTAAAGTTTCATGCCCGAAGGCAATCATCAGCCGTTAATACAAACAAAAAACGTAAACAAACCGTTACAAAAACGTAAAAACTACTGTAGAATGACATCTGACGTTATTAACAAAACTATGTAAAAAACAAATCAAAAAACAAAAAACAAAAAGCCGTTATAGTTTACTAGTCCCCTGTGTCAAATAAAGATAATAGGAATTTTTTTGAATGTCTACACTGAGATACGATTTCGTTTTTTTTATTCAGTAGGTTTTTTCCATTATGTGATAAAATTGCGTATTTTTCGTAGAGACAAAGGTGGCATATTTTTGTTGCTAGATTGTAAGGTTTACAACGTTTGACGATTTTCCATTCTATAATGGGCTTTATGTTTTGGTCTTTTAAGCTCCATATTTCCCTAGATAGTTCTGTGTCATTTCTATATTTAAATGATGCAAATGATTTGAGATGGTTTGCGTATCTTAGTTTAAATGGTGTATTACTAATGCCAAAATATACTTTTTTATTACGATTATGATGACTGGAACTTACGATTGCTTGATAGACAATATTGTTAGATAAGCATTGATTGTTCAAAGAACAAAATGCTTTATCTACGCAGTTACATTGGTTGGTTTTGATTGATTTTTGTTGTGTAAAATTTTGAAATTATGCTAATTTATGATAGATTTTAGGTTAGGCATGCAACTGTAGCTAATCTTAATAGAATTTCGGTTGAATATTTTATGTAGCTTGTGGCCGGCTGGAAAATGTAAGTCAATAAGGGCTAGAAAACGGTTTCCTATTTTTGTTTTGACGTTTAAGCTGAACGGAGGGTTATACCAAATAATATATGGGGGTCATGGATTCGATGAATATGTGAAGTAAAAGCTCTGAAAGTACTAAATGATTTTTTGCATCCAACAATTCCACATGGAATCTTATATGCACAACTGTGTACACACTAATAATGTGCATAATACTAAAAAGAAGTAGTCTTAAATTGACATAAACTGCACAAAAGTATAATGACATACAAATCAATAAAATTATTCTGGAAATAGAAACAATTTTGAAAACAAATCAAACATATTACTTGATAATGTTATTTTAATTTAGAAATGTTCTACATTATTTATTTTTTATTTATACATTCTTCAAAAAGGCTATTCCACCGTATGAAGAGGCTTTAAAAAAATCGGGATACAAATCGAACCTTACCTACCAACCACAAATAATCTCAAGTCAAAATCAACAAAAAAAGCAACGTAAACGTAATATTATTTGGTATAACCCTCCGTTCAGCTTAAACGTCAAAACAAAAATAGGAAACCGTTTTCTAGCCCTTATTGACTTACATTTTCCAGCCGGCCACAAGCTACATAAAATATTCAACCGAAATTCTATTACAATTAACTACAGTTGCATGCCTAACCTAAAATCTATCATAAATTAGCATAATTTCAAAATTTTACACAACAAAAATCAATCAAAACCAACCAATGTAACTGCGTAGATAAAGCATTTTGTTCTTTGAACAATCAATGCTTATCTAACAATATTGTCTATCAAGCAACCGTAAGTTCCAGTCATCATAATCGTAATAAAAAAAGTATATTTTGGCATTAGTAATACACCATTTAAACTAAGATACGCAAACCATCTCAAATCATTTGCATCAGTTAAAAATAGAAATGACACAGAACTATCTAAGGAAATATGGAGCTTAAAAGACCAAAACATAAAGCCCATTATAGAATGGAAAATCGTCAAACGTTGTAAACCTTACAATCTAGCAACAAAAATATGCCACCTTTGTCTCTACGAATTATATGTAATTTTATCACATTATGGAAAAAACCTACTGAATAAAAAAAACGAAGTCGTATCTCAGTGTCGACATTCAAAAAAATTCCTATTATCTTTATTTGTCACAGGGGACTAGTAAACTATAACGGCTTTTTGATTTTTGTTTTTTGATTTGTTTTTTACATAGTTTTGTTAATAACGTCAGATGTCATTCTACAGTAATTTTTACGTTTTTGTAACGGTTTGTTTACGTTATTTGTTTGTATTAACGGCTGATGATTGCCTTCGGGCATGAAACTTTAAGTCCCGCTAATCAGTTGTTTTTATTCATCTAAATATAATTATATATATATATATATATATATATATATATATATATATATATATATATATATATATATATATATATATATATATATATATATATATATATATATATATATATATATATATATATATATATATATATATATATATATATATATTTATTTATTTATTTATTTATTGATAAATGTTGTACACTGCTGGAAATACAACTCTAGTCTGTTTAAGAGTGATCAATATCATATTTTTAAAAAATAGATCAAATAATAATAAAATATTTTAAATGAAAAAATACAATTTTATGGACTTGAAGTTTTATGCCATTCTACAATCATCAGCCATATTATTCAAATATAAAATAAAAACCGTCATAAAAAATGCAAGTTTAGTGTTGCAACGGCAATCTGACGTCAAGTATACGTGATCTGACATTTGCTGATCGCCGGAACCAAAGTTAGAAAGTAAAATTTTTTTCCTATGCCTACAAGCAGAAACCAATTCACTGTTTTTGTAAAGTAGAAAATCACAAGTCATAATAAAAGAGTTTTCACTGATGCAAAGATTACACTTTTTTGTAGATGGGTTATAAGATTGGTAACTTTTAATTATGTTTCACCTAATTAAAGGCATGTTACCTCGTCTTTATGTTTCCAAATTTCCTTGGAAAAATGTGTATCATTCCTATACCTAGTTGCATTAAATGATTTTAGGTGGTTTGCAAATCTGAGCTTGAATGCGTTTACACTAATACCGATGTAAGATTTTTCCGTAAGGCTGTGATTAGGTGATGCTAAAGTGGCTTTATATACAACATTTTTTGATAGACATCGGTTATTTAATCTGCATGCAGTTTTCTTAATGTAACTGCAATTTATATCATTAGCGGTGAGTTTGTTGCGCATAATTTTTTGGTTGTGTGAATAAATAATTGATCGAATGTTTGGCATGCCGCTGTAACTATCTTTTATTGGGTAAAAATTGTAAATAATTTATATGATAATAATTTATATGCAATAGCTGTAAATAATTTTTATATGCTAGTTCCAGCCATCCGCCAAGCATTTTAAAACAATTACCAACCTCAATTAAACATAGATTATCGTTAATTATTCAAGCGAAAAAATTTTCCAAAAGTCTGCTCCTATTTATAAAGACGCATTAGAAAAGTCTAGATTTCACACCGATCTCTAATATCATTCAAATCTAAATCCTTTTATTACTAATAAAAAAAAAATATATATTATATGGTTTAATCCACCTTTCAGTGAAAATATGGTAACAAAAATTGGACACCTTTTATTTAATTTTAATTGACTTATGATGCATTTTCCATTGCCTCATAAGCTCCGCAAAGTTTTTAACAGAAACACAATAAAAATTAGTTACAGCTGCATGCCAAATATTTGATCAATTATTAATTCACACAACCGAAAAATTTTGCGCAACAAACTCACCGCTAATGATATAAAGTGCAACTGCATTAAGAAAACTGCATGCCCGTTAAATAACCAATGTCTATCAAAAAATGTTGTATATAAAGCCACTTTAGCATCACCTAAACCCAGTCTTACTGAAAAATCTTACATCGGTATTAGTGAAAACGCATTCAAGCTCAGATTTGCAAACCACCTTAAATCATTTAATATGGATATATATATATATCCATATATGTATATAATATACATATATATAGATATATATATATGTATATAAATGTATATATATATATATATATATATATATATATATATATATATATATATATATATATATATATATATATATATATATATATATATATATATATATATACATATATATATATATATATATATATATATATATATATATATATATATATATATATGTATATACATATACATACTGTAATTTAGAAGTCGATGAATTGATATATTTTGATAGCAAAATCATGAAAAAAGAAGACAGTTGTAGTTATATAAAAATTTTAATAATAGAATAGAACATAACTAAAGATAAGTTTGTTTTTGAACTTAACATTTTTATTGAAAATGCAAGCGCAGGGCTCTGGAGTCGGAGTCGTAATCATAGAGTCGGAGATGCGACATTTTCAGCGGAGTCGTAGTCTGAGTCGTTAAATAAAATTGCGACTCCAACTCCGACTGTAAAACTTCTCGTGCATGTACAAAAAATTTCATACAATCGGCAATAAAATTTTTTTTTTTATTATCGAGTAATTTTTAAAAGAATTCAAAAAATTTATCAAAAATTTAATTATGAAGTCGGAGTTGGAGTTCTAGTCAGAGTCGGAGTTGGTTATCTTTTTTTTACGACTCCACACCCCTGTGCAAAAGTACTAAAAACTACGAAAAGAAATATTCTAAAAATATCATTATCCTTTTTTTCATAACACCACTAATCCCAAGAGTGAAAACTATTTTTTATTTAACATACAAAAAGATAAGTGAGTAAGAATGAGAAAGTAACTGTTGTAATAGAATTAGTCAGGACAGAATTTCTAAAAGAGAGTTATTAAGTTTTGTCATAATTCGAAATTTGTGATTGTTCTAGTGATTAAGTGTTGTAAAAATAATCAGAACATAAATAGATAAAATGGATAGATAAACTGTGACAACTAAAATTATTGTACTGTGCTGTTATGTATCTAGTTATAGAAACCAGTTAAAGAGTGAATAAAAAGTTTTTTGTTTTAAAGTCACGTTTCTAATCTTTAAAAGAATTAAGTATATTATTAGGTTATCTGTTGCTAAAATAGACTTGTAAAGGAGGTGTTAAGAGTTTTGAATGCAAGAGTGATATTTAATGATGTTTTTTGTTGCTGTGATTCAGAAGTGGCATTGTGTTAGATTAAGGTAAAGGAGATAAAATAGAAAAAGTGGTATTAACTCCAGATTTGCAAAAATTCAATATAAAAAGTTCTGACTATGCAAGGTTGTTACAAATTGATCGTATTTTCAAGTTCTGTAAGGAGTTTTTGACAATTTTGTCATTTTTGACAACTTTGAGCAGCTGCGGAAAGTTCAAAATTATCGTTTTGAGGAGCAATAATTTTTAACTTTTTCTTCATTTTTTAAACCACACCTTTGAACTCCCATATCTTATATACAATTGGAAGAATATCAAAAAAACTTTTAGAGTTTAATGTAAAATATTTTATAAAATTGCATTTTTTTGCCGTGAGCATGCAAAGAACCATAACTTTTTAGACTAGGAAATAATTGCATACTTGAGTGTGACCTTTATTATATTCTGTATGTTTCTGTAAAAATCTGAATAAAAATAGCTATATTTCAATCCTTCTTATTTTTATCCAAAATAGATTTTAATGCCGCCCGGACTCGTCTAAAAACAACTATTTTTAATTAAAAAATGTTTCTATTAAAACTTATTTTGTCAAGTCCCTCTTCTGGAGATATTTTCTTTATATTTCTTTGTCAATATTTTTACTGATATCATATACCAGATCTTAAACTTTTCAATGGACTTAATAATTTCTTTTAACCAATGGGCACAGGACCTCCTTAGACGTCTATTGGACGTACCGTTTAGGTCCATTCGTCTGGTTTCAAAATGATACGAGCTCGGATATCCATTGTATGTCTGAGTACGTATATTACGCATCGCGTCCGAAATTACGCATACGTGAATATAAAATATTTTCAAAATGGTTAAAAAACATACTTTAAAAGTTGTAAATATTTCAGCTTATTCGATAACTATTTAGTTATAGTTTTCGAATATTAACTTATGGTTTAACTATATAGCTCTATAACAATATCTTTTTATTTAGATCAATAAACTTAATTAACAAATATGGACTACAAACCGAAATCAAATAGACATAATATTTTTTCTTCCAAAAAGTTTATTTTAAGAGCTCATGATCATTAGTTTTTATCTAACTTAAAATCAATAAATTCGAACTTCTTTATACTAATAATAGAAATACATTTCTTTATATTTTTGATATAAATTTTGTATGCAATAAATTTATTAGATATCTTTATTTACAATTTATAGATTATAAATTGTAGATATTTAAATTATATTTTTTAAACAAACAGAGATTTAATAGACAATTATTTCTTATATATATATTTATATACATATATATATATATATATATATATATATATATATATATATATATATATATATATATATATATATATATATATATATATATATATATATATATATATATATACATATATATATATATATATATATATATATATATATATATATATATATATATATATATATATATATATATATATATATATATATATATATATATATATATATATATATATATATATATATATGTTTATATATATATATATATATGTATATATATAAACTATAAATATATATAAAAAAAAAAACTTTTACTTTAAAACATACTTTACGCTATTTGTCCTTTTTAAAAATGAGGTTAAACAGATTTCATTTACACGTTTAAATTATTAAACTAATGTTTATTTTGCGAGGACAAGACCATAAACCCATAAGCAAGCTGATAAAAATTTAAAAATAAGAATAAACAGTATTTTTTTTATATTATAGGGAATATGGTTATATATAGGTTATATATAGGGTAAGGTTACTAATATTGCACCGACGCCAAAGTTGAACTTTTGCTGAATCTAGTTATTTTTAAAATCCAAATAATATATTTTTACTAAAATTTTATCTTTGCTATGCTGAACTAATAAATCATTTATTTTTTTGTGAGATGAAACTAGTTTCTGGCAACAGCTACCTCGAGTTGCTATGATGCCAAAGATTTATTACTTTTGGGGTTCATTGTTTTGAGTATTAAGACGTCTAAAAGTCGTGAATTTAGGACGTTCAGAACTAGAACTAAATGGATATGTCAAATGACGTTTTTAAATAACCTAATTTAGCCGTCCTCATTTCGACGTCTTAAACACGTGTTTTTACATGACTTTATTCAAACTTCAGGTTAAAATTTATGTTTTCGCAGAATTTTTTGAGAATAAGTAAGAAATAAAAACTTGCTTAAATATTTTAATATTATAATTGTGCTAAGTCTTATAATTTATAATTTTTTTAAACTTCTTTATCCACTTATTAATTTCCAAGAATTGACTGTTCCAACATTTGACGTCATTCACTTTTTTTTAGATCAGGTGCGCGCATTAGAATTTTGCCAACAGCATTTTAAAGTTTTTTTTTGATGAAGGAATCAGGTAAACAGTCCTTAATCTAAAAAATTTAGTAAAGATAAGTATGTAAAAATAAAGGGGAAAGCAATAAAGAGAACATTTATAATACACTTTAAGATGATAACTGTTTTCAGACATTAAAAGTTTATTATTTCAAAAACAAGTTTAAGCAGGCTCTTAGAAGTAAAAGAATTACTGAATAATTCAGCAGTTTTAATTAATAGATTTGAAAAGATATTGTAGATTTTTATCAAGTTTCAAACTTTTAATATGTACAGTTTAAATATATACAGTTGTGTGTACATATATACAGTTGTATATAATATATACAGTTGTATGTACTGGAATATGTACAGTTTGAATATATACAGTTGAATCTTATAACATGTATATCAAGTAATCACATACAAGTTTGACTTATTAGTATTAATATTTCATTTAAATGTCCTTTTTTAACTCGCTAAAGAGAACAAAAAAAAGTAAACAAGTAATTTTTATCAAAAACAGCTACTTTTTTTAGGCCGTAGATACAGTACTGATAAGTCACATTTAACATTTATTCTTAAAAGTTTGGGTAGTTCTAAACTAAAATCTATTTTTCCAAAATAAAATGAAGCAATCTTCTGGTAGCATTTAAAACAAGGAAGAAGTTAAAATTAAAAAATAAAAAATTAGAAAAATTCAATACTTCTAAAACATATTATGAATAAAATAAAAATAGTTAATAAATTATATTTTCTATAAATACAATGGAAATATGTTTATTCAAAATAAAAATGGTATAAAGCTTTTGTATTTAGCTTTTGTTTAAAGCTTTCGTAACTTAAAAAAGGTGTGTAGATTTTGAGAATAAGCATTTGTAAGTTTAAAAAAAAAGTTAAAACTTTTAATGCATGAAATTTTAATATTTTGAAACAATAAATTTTAAACAATAATTTTAAAAACAATTTTTTTTTTTAAACATTAACTTTTTTTTAATATTTATTTTCTAAAACAGTTTCTTTTTATTAAATCAATGCAGTTTTGAGTAGAAGTAAGCAAAAATAAAATAAAATGTTTA
The DNA here is from genome assembly GCF_038396675.1 of Hydra vulgaris. Classification (NCBI taxonomy): domain Eukaryota; kingdom Metazoa; phylum Cnidaria; class Hydrozoa; order Anthoathecata; family Hydridae; genus Hydra; species Hydra vulgaris. The sequence goes on along the minus strand of NC_088933.1, from coordinate 531,228 downwards.
GAATAACTGTTATTTTTCAGCACTATTGGCCACGGAAAAAAGTCTGTTTTAATGTGCCACGGGATGATGAGAAGATATGGGCCGGTTTGATGGAAGGAGGATTTTCATGTTTCAGATAATTTTTTCTACTATATTTTGCAAACTCCAATCTTTAAAATGTTAATAATTATGTAAAATAAGAATGTTTTGCTCGTAATCGTGTCATAATTCGATCAGCATTAAGCCCCAAAAATCCTCGACCCGCCACTGCAAATATATATATATATATATATATATATATATATATATATATATATATATATATATATATATATATATATATATATATATATATATATATATATATATATATACATACATACATATATATATATATATCTATTCAGCGCCTTGTATAGCAGATTTGCTACATAACTTCAATATCTTTTTATGGTTGTCCTGTCAAAGAATTGATCTTAAAAATAACCATTTGTAGAATATTTGCAACATATTTTTGTTGATCCGAGATGCAGTATTTTGCCTTGAATATCTATAAACCTGGTTTATATAGAATAAACCAGGTTTATAGATATTCAAGGCAAAATACCGCATCAAAATCGTATTTTTAAAAATTGACTGATTGCGGTCGGATTGAGGATTTTTAAATTAAGTTTTTTCTTGCTTTTTACACTTATTAAAGCTTTTTTGTTAATTTTCTTATAAATTGATAACATATACACGTTTTATAAGTATATAAATGAGTTTTCTCTGTTTTAAACTAACACAAAATGCTATCTGAACTAATATGTATCATATATGCTACAATGTGCTTTAAAACACATTTAAAGCCCATTGTAGCTTATGTGATACATATAAGCTCAGTACAAAATCAAAAATATTAAGAACCGTTTAAAAAAAACAAACTGCAGTAGAATGAGTTCTGACGTTAAAGTACAGGAAGACGCTATGGAAAACTAATCGCCACCATCAAATTACAAAAGAAGAAATTTATTTTTGTGTTTCTATTTAAAAACTAATTCGCCTCTTTTGTTAAGCAAATTATCTTTATTGTAAAATAATATTTTGAATTTCTCGTTCTGAACAAAGGTTACAAACTTTTGACGCGGGATTGTTTTACAGCGTTTAATAATATTCCATTTTAATGAAGGTTTAAACTTATTTACTTTTAATTCCCATACTTTCTTTGACAGCTCGGTGTCATTCTTGTACTTTTTTATGTTAAAGGATTTTAGATGGTTTGTATAACGTAGCTTCAAAGAGGTCTTTTTTATCCCAATGTATACTTTATCTTTTTATTGAGGTTTATTTGACCTTACGGCGGCTTGGTAAACGATGCTGTTAAGCAAGCAATGGTTGTCGGAAACTTCTGCGTTATCATACGCTCCTATGATAGCATCAAACAATCCTGCTTTCTTCTTAATCCATGATACGATGTCGTTTAAAATTAAAAATTTCTTGCATGGCGTATAATGGATTTGCTTTGCTCGTCTTATATCATATGTTGCTCGGCGAAGGTTTGTTAGTGAGTATGTTTTCATCAATTGATGGATAAAAATCATTTATGTCAAATACTAGGAATTTCCAAAGGTGTTTATCATCAATTTTTCGGAACCAATTTATTACATTCTGAGTACTTTGTAACTGGTTTAAACAGTGCCTTATTCTTAATTCCGAGTTGATAATTGATAAAGTAAATTTTAAGAGCCAAAGATGTTCAAAATATAAGGTATTTGACCCGGCAATCTTTTTCCCTTAGAGGAAACTGGAACAATAATGAAAAATGTGATACAAACTCAAACTTTTTTCAGTTACTTTTACTTTGCAGCGAGGATGACAAAGAACTGACCTCGTGGCTTGAAAAGATCAAATCGTTTTGTTTCACCATTAATACAATGTTTATAATAATAACATTAAACAGTAGTTCTTTAAAAAGTTTATATTTCTCTTTTATTCATTGTCATTTACAAACCATACAAAATTAAAAAAATTGTACTGCATACAAAAACACGCGTGCAGAACAATTTTTGGAGCTAATAGAACTCTACCTTGTGAGCCTCTTCTGCGTATATATAAAAAATCAACATACACCAAGTTTTAATGAACATTTAAACTTGGTATAAAACAAATATAGGATTGTCTCTTAAAATATTGCAATCCTATTTTGACAAAAGAGTTCATAAATTTCGAACAAAATTTTCAAATAACAACTTTGTTGACCCAAAATAAAATTCAAAACTAACTTTATATTCAGATCTTTATAGTGGACTTTACTTGTGGAAATTGTTTCCCAAAATTATAAATATACATAAAACTAGTATAGAGCAGTTTAAAAATGAATTAAAATAAGCATTCTTCTTAAGGATTTTAATATATCCGATTTTAAATGTCTTTTTTAATTAAAACTCAAATACAAAAAACATTTAATACAAAAATTTTGTCACTGAGTGTATCAACATTTTTTTTTTTATTACCTTAATTATGGTATTACCTCTATGGTATTTGCAAATTTATTTACGTTATTTTATGAAGTATACTAATTTATTAATGTTATTTCTATGGTGTATATTAATTTATTTACTTTTTACTTTTAAATAAATAATTTGTTAACTATAGATATTTAAATATTACGGTTTTTGTAAATTCGTGAGAATGGGGCTTGGTGATAAGACTAAATCTTCTTCTTGCCCCGCCAATATTTACTTTTATTTATATGCTTCGAAACTGTTTATATTACTGAACGGCAAAAAAAAAAAAAAAAAAAAATTATTGAACTTATGGCGCTACACGTTTTTTCTTGATCATAACTTCCCACCCCTCTTTTTTATTTTTCAATCGAAGAAACCCCAGGGCCCCTTCCCCCCAATATCAAATTGTGGTTACGGCACTGTATATATATATACATATATATATATATATATATATATATATATATATATATATATATACATATATATATATACATAGATATATATATATATATATATATATATATATATATATATATATATACATATATATATATATATATATATATATATATATATATATATATATATATATATATATATATATATATATATATATATATATATATATATATATATATATATATATATATATATATATATATATATATATATATAATATATATATATATATATATATGCACCCACATATAATACTTTTCTTTAAATTAAGAAAATAAAAAATTTAACATTGAAGATGCTTTAACATACAGTATTGATGGTGAAAGTGATTTTGAAGATCTCAGCGAGTCGAAGTCTGATTTTGAACTCAATCTTTCAACTGCAGTAGAAAGCGGAAAATGTACATGATGACAATGCTAATATAATTTTACCGAGACTATTACACTGGAAAGCAAAAGAGACAATAATATGCTTTGTTTCAACTCTTTACCTCCAGCCAAAAATAAAAAAAATAAAAAATAAAAGATAATCAATCAAAATAATAAAATTAAAAAGAGTTTAATAGTTTTGACACTTTGAAAAAAGTTCTACCTAATAATTCTTGATAATAACTTGATTGGTAATATTAGTTTTCAAAAAGTACCGATCCTTTTGAACCTATTTTTGATGAAACAATCACACCATACGAATATTTTGAAACGTTTATTGATGAAAATCTTAAAAACATTTTTACTGAACAATCTAGTTTATATAGTTGCCAGTTATCAGATACAAGCATTTGTTCCACATTCAAGGAAATAG
>NC_088933.1:477500-522500 GCF_038396675.1 Hydra vulgaris | reverse complement strand
CTAGGCTGCAAATTTTTCAAGTACTCGTTGTTTGCTGCGAACGTGTAAGTGTATGCCTTTTTGGGTTAGAATTAGATGCATATAATAATTTTTTGTCAATTAAAATTCATTCAAAATGGCTTCTGTGAATAATTTTTTAACATTTTGCATGTAACTTTATGTGCATATTGCATATTTGCATGCGTATTGCGGTCTGCAGCAACGTGAATTACATATTTACGTATGTTTTTTTTTTAATGCTTTTTTTACTTCCGGTGTTGTTTTTTCCTTAATTTATTTCGTCATAAAATAATATAAATACTTTTAAATAAACGTTTTACATTTTTTTATAAATAAGAAAAATATTTTTACACAAATAAATATATAAATATATATATATATATATATATATAATATATATATATATATATATATATATATATATATATATATATATATATATATATATATATATATATATATATAAATAGGAAATAAAAATAAATTTAAATAAATAAGCAAAAAAATATGTTTTGCTTTTTAGCAAACAAAAGAAAAGTTAAGAATTTAAGATATGTCATAATCAAGTAACTGTTTTTTTTTAAATAATTTTGAAAGCTTGAAGTGAAATTATAGTTTTACTTTCAATTTGAAAGAATAAGTTCCACAAATATAGCCCTCGGTATCTTATTGAGAAAGTAGATTGTTTTAATAAGGTATTTGGTACCTGATAGTTATGTAATGAATGCTTTGTTTCATATTTATGGTTTAAGGTCGTCAAAAATATTTGGCTGCATACGATTTTTAAATCTAAACATGAATAAAAGAATACTGTAAATATTTAATTGATAAACATTAAGCACTACAAGCTTTCTAAGCAGTGAATAAGTACTGGTGTATTTTCTTAGCATTTAATATAAAGCGGCTTGCTTGTTTTTGTTTATTTAAGACACGCGTCAATTTTGATGGATAAGTACTGGCCAACGCAATATAACAATAGCTGATTTAGCTATGGATAAATGAAAAGTAGATAAGTTTTAAGCAGTTTTTACACGACATACGTCTATTCTTGTACATAATTCCAATAATCTTTGAAATTTTATTTTCTATTAAATAAATGTGATCTTTCCAACTTATTTGTTCGTCAAGTAAAACGCCTAGGAATTTAATGCAGAATTTCCGTTGTAAGTTAGTTTTTTCTATTGAAATATTTAGGAGTTTTCGGGGCAAAGTTTCAAATCTGGAGGATTTAGAAAAAAGAATATATTTGCTTTTAGTTTTTTTTAGAGTTAGTTTGTTGGCTTTCAAAGATTCATTGAGGTTGTCAAGCTCACTATTCATAGTGATAAAGACTGACTCTATGTTTGAGTGGGTATAAAAATCCCTTATCCAAGAGCATCTTTGTTTTTTACTAAACGGTGGAACTAAACTTAATGGTATGTGTTCTGCAATGGATTTTTTGTAGATAATAACAAGTTAGGTGAAAGTATTGTTAGCTGTATGACCTTTAAACATAGTATTTTCAGTCGGCTCGACTCCAGATTAAACAAGGATGTGAGAGTTTTTCTACTCTTTCTTTGAAATGAACAGCCAATGTACCAGTAATAACAAAGGGTGATTGATTTGTTTTTGCAAACTCTAGCGGATCAACATCTGAGTCTTTTATGAATTTAGCTGGATCGTCACTAGTAATTAAGTCAGGTGTTGATAGTGGCTCAATAAGGTTTGAATGACGGTAGGTTGGAAACGTTATTAGTTGCGTTATTATCCTCTAAAAAATATTCTAACCTCAAATCCCGGGGGCATTCATCTATCACTTTATAATTTATTTCAGTAGAATCACACCATGTACGGCTTAGATCAAAATCACCATATAATATCATAGATGAGCAGTTATTATTTGACAATTGTTTGAGTTGGAGAAAAGTCATTATTGTCGCCTGGTCTATATATACATCCTTGTATCAATGATTCGCTATCAAATCTGATTATGCACCATACATTCTCAATAGGCTTAGAAATTATTTATTTATTTCTAAATTCTGTTGTAATTATATCACATCTAGTGTATATAGCTACATCTCCTCCACTGCTATCTCTATCTACTCGATGCAGTTCATATCATTTTACAACACTAAGAAGTATTATATTTATATATATATATATATATATATATATATATATATATATATATATATATATATATTATATAATATAATAATAAAAACACTTATCTAACTTATATCTTCTACAGCATGTTTTCGCCATCAGTAGGCTTCCTGATGAGCCTACTGATGGCGAAATATGCTGTAGAAGATAAAAGTTAAATAAGTGTTTTTACTAATTTATTATTGCTCTGTTCTTTAAGAACATTGAGCACTTAATTTGTAGAATACACTGACATAATTTATACATATTATGTATATATATATATATATATATATATATATATATATATATATATATATATATATATATATATATATATAGATCATCAGGAGCCTACTGATGGCGAGCCTACAGCATGTTACGCCATCAGTAGGCTTCCTGATGAGCCTACTGATGGCGAAATATGCTGTAGAAGATAAAAGTTAAATAAGTGTTTTTACTAATTTATTATTGCTCTGTTCTTTAAGAACATTAAGCACTTAATTTGTAGAATACACTGACATAATTTATACATATTATGTATATATATATATATATATATATATATATATATATATATATATATATATATATATATATATATATATATATATATATATATATATATATATATATATATATATATATATATATATATATATATATATATACATAAACAAATTAAAAAAATTAGTTTATATTAAAAAATGAATTATGTAGTGTTTCTTTGCAAATACCAAAACACCATAATTAAAATTTTCAAGTGTACTGAACTGCTATTACTTTTAATTTTTTCGGTTTAATAACTTTCGTTAAAGACTTTAAAACTTTGTGTCAAATTATCTCATTTCAACATATTTGCTGTGTCGGCTGATTTGGCGCTAAGTCATTTATTTATTGTAGTCAATAGTTCTAACCAAGACTGGCGCGAAGGAGGATCAAAAAACGAGAACTTTTTTTTAGTACTCAAAAATTGTAATCGCCCTGGTCCTAATACTTACACTTTTACATTAAATCAAGAACAGATTTAAAAATCACATTTGTAAAAAATCCTTTTCATGTGATTTTAAACTTTTTACTGAAAGGCCAAATTTTATCATATTTTATATCACGAGATTTTTACCCTATAAGGCAAAACGTCCATCTTTATTTATTAATATACTAAACATGATTTGTTTTTTCGACAAGTATAAACAACTAAGTAAATAAGGTTTTGTTTGATGTTTTTATTTATCAAATTACACTTTTATTAATGTTAAAAACTTTTACTTCAAATAAATTCACGCGTTAAAAAAGTTTCCATCCTTGATTTTATTTTAAAGACTAAAAACAAAATAACTCTCGTTTTGTTTTGCTAAAAATTATATAAGTTCATGATTTTATATTGTTTTGTTCGCTTTTGTTGTTATTGTAGTTATTGTTGTTGTTGTTATTAATAATGTCGTTGATGTAATGCAACGTTCAATATTTATCAAAATTCACAAGTTCAATATTTATCAAAACTTTATATTACTTCTAAGCAAAACTCCTGTTCAAAGCTAAATGGAATCGAATCAAGACGATTTCGAGGAGCTTAATTCTTTTAAAGGTAAGTTTTAATATAAACGTTCAATATATTTTTATTTATGTTTTAATAACTGATAAGTTTAACAAGAGTTTATTTATTTAGATTATGAATTAAATTTTATACCATTTATTAAATTAGATTAAATTTAATAAATAACCTTTTTGCGTTTTGAAGTGGCGACCAAGTAGATTTTACAATTCTATATATTTCGAGATTTGTTTATATCGCAAATGCTTGTATAAAAGATAAAACATTCTGCCTTTTTAATGCAAATTTTGATTTGTGTTTTGATAAAAACCCAATAATATAATGATATTTATTAATTAAAGATTATTAATGACTTTCTAACTTTTATACTATAATAAAATGTAAATAACGAATGGGGATTAAATATAGATTAATGATTAACATAGACACTATGGACTTATGACATCATTAAAAAAAAATTAGTATTATTTTTTAACGAATTCAAATAAATAAATGAATTCACAATAAATTGCGGGTATAAAGTATTCAAAAAATAATAGTTCTTAATGAGTGTAATTTATGTACTGGCTGTATTGTTTGACAAACAGATAAGCCGTGTTTAAAACAAAAACTTGTAATTGATCAAAATTACAAGTATTTTTAAACTAAAAATATACTCAAAAAATTTTTGTCTACATTTATTTATGTTTTTTAAATTTATTTCCTAACTAAATTAAATATAAAAAGGTAATTAATCGTTGAACAGCTTTAGATAACCAATAATAAAAATGATGATATAAACTTAAAATGATAGAAAATATAACAAATATAAACAAGGTATCTGAAAGAAGATCGCAAAGACCTTGTCGTCAGAACTTTAAATAAGCATTTAACAAAGATAAAATAAAAAAGTAAACTTTTACAAAACTGAAAAGTAAATAATCTGTGTCTGAAGAAAGATCAAGAGGATCTTCTCATCAGAATTTTGTACTAGAGTAAACCAACATATAATTAAAAAGTAAAAAGAATAAGAAAAATAAATAAAATAAGAAGGAATAAACTTCTATAAACGTAAACATGTATATAAACGATAAAAAAAGTAGTCCAAAATATATTTTTAACTTTCACAACTAATAATAACTCAATATATATAATGGAAGAATAAGGTTTTTCAGTTTTTTTTTTAAAAAGGCAAAAAGTTATAGGTACTTCAAAGTTAAAATTCGGCAAAACAATTTTATTCCAAAGGTGTGGCACTCAATAGGTAATACAAAATTGATTAAAGTTTGTTTTACAAAAAGGTTCATTTAAAAAGTTATTATTTCTCAAAATATATTTACTGATTGGTTTAAAAGAGAAAGGATCTTTAAAGACAACTAGGGATAGGTTATTTATCCACATTTATACAAAATTTAAAATGTTAAATATACTTAATTCTTATTTTCTTATTTATTACATTCAGAACTCTCAATTCAATAAAATAATTCCTCGAATGAGAGAAGCGATTTGCAAAATTGATTATAAGGATTGCGCGTTTCTGACGGAGATAAAGACGTTGCAACTTACTTTTTTATGTACTTCAACAAGCAATATAGGCATAATTTAAATAACTATGTATAAATGAGTAATAAAGTTGTATTAGGACTTTCTTATTGAGATAGATTCGTGATTTAAATAGGGTTCCCATGTTTTTAGAAATTTTTGTGCTTATATAATTAATATGGTGATTCCAAGTAATGTTTTCATCAAGATAAACATCTAAAAATTTTGTAACAAAATCGCTTTTTATTTTCTTTTGATCGATAAAGATTTGAGGTAATTTTGATGGGAGAAATCTCTTTTTTGTAATTGATCGAAATAAAACCCATTTTTTAAATTTGTATTCAAGGTTAACCTTGAACCAATCAGATGTACGTCTGAGTTCTTCGTTTACTGTTTTAAAAAGTTCAGCGATATGATAGTTTGAAAGGAATAAGTTTGTATCATTTGCATACATATTGATTGTTAGTTTCGTAGCTTTATTTAAGTCATTTACATAAATAAAAAAAGGGGAGGTTCAAGAATTGAATCTTGTGGGACTCCACAGGTTATATTAAAAATAGTGGGTTAATAATCATTAATTAAATGGTACAAATTGTTTCGGTTAGATAGATAAATTTTAAACCATTTTAAACTTTTATTTTTTATTCGGTGGTATTTGAGTTTACAAATCAAAATATGGTGATCGACCGTATCAAAAGCTTTTGATAGGTCAAAAAAAAATTTCTTGTGTATATTGTGAATTTTTCAATGATTTAAAATTTCACGTAAAAATTGGATAATTGCATTTTCAGTTGAGTTGTCTTTTTTGAAACCAAATTGATTGATGTAAAGTAGATTATTATCATGATAATATTTGTATATTTTATTGAACATAATTTTTTTTAGAATTTTCGAAAATGTGGAGAGAACAGAGATAGGGCAATAATTATTGATTTCAGATTTGTCGCCTTCTTTAAAAATAATGGAATAATTTTTACAATTTTTATTTGTTCTGGGAATACTCCTTTGACGAATAGAAGCCCTAAAGATTTTAAAAAGAACAACTTTAAGTTGTTCAAAGCAATCAATAACCACGTTTCCATTAATTTGATTTGCTCCAATTGCATTATTTTTTTAACATATTTGAAGACTCTTTCAAACTTATCAAACATTAATTTGAAAGATAATTTATTTAAACAAATGCAATTATCCAGGGATTCTAGATAATCAGTAAACAATGACTTGGTCTTAAGGATTTTTTCAGACAGTGTTGGTCCTATATAAGTGAAATATTTGTTAAATTCTTGTGCTATAGTTTTTGGTTCATATACTCTTTTGTTATCGACACTAACTATTTGTAGCAGAAAATCAAAGAATGATTTTTTTTGTTAATAATTTCTTTTATTATTTGCCATCTGCGCTTTGTGTCGTTTTCAAATGTATTGAATAATTGAGAGGAATAATTTTTTTGAATGTATTGAATAATTGAGAGGAATAAGTTTTTGCGAATTTTTTCAAATAAAATTTATATTTAGTTTTTTGTTTTATCCTGGATGATTTTTTAAAACCTTTAGTAATCCAGGGTGTATTAATATTCTTAGTTGTTAATATTTTTTCTACTATTGGGAAGTTAACTTCATAAACAGAAGACAATGTTTGAGAAAAGTTTCATAAATATTATTTGCGTTATCATCAATGTTTTTCCAATGCAGTAATAATGGTTGGTCTTTAAATAGTTATTTAAATAGTTTAAATATTAGTCTCATTATTAATGCGTTTTCGTATTACTTTTTTGCTATTAATGTTTCTTTCTGGGTTTTAAGGATTATAGGAAAATGATCTGATATATCAGTCTGATATATCAGGGATTATATTCCTGACCTAAATTCAGAGTTCTAGAACCCCGAGGATATGGAACCCCAACAATGTGAGTTCTGATGATCCGGTTTTGGAAATCCTATTGCAAAACAGGCTTCTGAAAACCTTGCGGTTTTAAAACTCTTTAAACTGGGTTTCTAAAATTGGGGTACTAGATTTTAAATTTTAAAAACTTCTAGTAATAAACAAGCAAGCATCAACAATGGTTTACCAACATTGTTTCTCAGTCTGAAAAATTGAGACCATAACTAAATCGTTTATTGAAATCAACTCTCTATTGCAAATAGTTTATTGTAATTAGGGTCCTTTTGATAAACTGTTTTAAAAAACAGTTTACCTCTATATACAACCACAAATCTTTCCAGTATTGCTAGCAGTAGTGTCTGAGCAAACAATCCTTACATGTTCAGCAATTTCAAAAATCTCTTTGATAGCCGTAAATTGATCCAGTAATGTACCAGAATGAACCCCCGGAGCACAAGTATATAAGTAGTTCCTCCAGCTCTCAAACGAATACAAACCCTATTAATTGCTACGCCGCCATGAATTGAAATCATGTCCTGGAATTTGTATTAGGTTAAATATGTAAGAAAAACATTTTATTGTAAGTAATTAACTTACTAGTTATAAATAAATACATACAAACCTGGATTAATGTTTTGTCAAAGTGTAACTGAACGTTCATCTTCTCTTGTTTGATCTTATTTTTAATTAGATTCTTAGTATTATCAACATCTTTGTTGACAAGGTTTTTTTTATCTTAATTATAAGAAATAGGCAACTTTTTCACCTCCAGCTGTGGTGACAAGCTTTAACAGGGTTGCTGTTATTTTATGAGCTGTTATATGCATGTCTAAAGCTATATTCATAGTTTCTTTATTAACCTCTCTGTTGATAACAATGGTCTGTCCTGCCTGCCAAAATTTCTTATTGAACAGTGCATGTAATTGTTTTCTGATTCAGACTCTAAACTTAGTTTTGGAGAAAATATTTTAGATAAATGTAGAACATCATTAACGCACACTTCAATACCTCTTCAAAGAACAAATGAACTTTTACAAACATTTGTTGATGCTATAACATTATTCAGAATCCTTTTATTTTAATTTTGTTCAATCTCTGCTCAACGTTTGTCTGTATGCGCAAGGCTCATTTTTCTGCCATTTGGTCCTTCAGAAAAAGCAAATCCTAAGACTTATTAGAATGATGTCTATCTTTGTATGCTTAATTGCTTTGATAACATTTTTTTGTGTGTGTTACTGAGCGATAACAGTCCTTGAAAATGTTTATATTATAAAGTTATTAGTGGTAAATGTCAATAATTTTTGTTAAGGTTTGTTTAATTTCAACTGTATGAAGATTTTGAACAATTTTTAAAACAGGAAAAATCATTTAGTACCTCTTACGGTTTTCACAAATTTATACGAGAATATACACACCCTGTCTTACTGTTGTGCTGGTTCTTTTTGAGTTTCATATAATTGTTAATATATTTTGCTGTACTTTAATTCAGGGTGACAGGCTTAATCAGGAGAAAACCAGATCTTAGCCATGGAAACCAAAGTGCACTTAGTGCGCATTCCTTTTTGGAAGTAGATGCCACGGAAGTATACTAAACATTGATGTAACTGTTTTGCACATAAAAATAAGCATATAATTTTTTAAAAAGTTTGTGGTAAAAAACTTACTTATCAGAAAATTTTTTCCATATAATAGTTTTTTACGGAACTTCATATACGAATATATTTCTTATATGAAGTTCCCTATATACTATTAATTAATTTATAAATCAATAGTATATACGGAATTCAAAAATATTGATTAAATTATAAATTATAAATTGAACATAAAGTTACTGCTGAGAAGACAGCATATAAGACGTTTATTTTGAGCAGTGGACCCATTTTTTTTCATTAAGATAGAAAAAATGTTTGACCACATTAGCCCAAGTTGGAAGCTTCATTGAACACATCTTAACTGGTTTTCTCAACCAAAAAATGTTCCTTGGTATGAGTACTAATCCTTCTTCTTTTAACAAAATTCTTTCGGATTTTATAGCTTTAAGACTATAAAAAAAACCTAGGTCACGGGTCTTCAAAAATTGCAAATTCAAAATTTAATTGAACATAACTATTAAAAAATAAATCAAATCAAACATAAAATGCACAATAAACCATAATAAAATCAACTTTTAACTAGTGATGTACCGGAATTCCGACCGGAATTTGTGGCTTTTAGGTCATTCTGATTATAATATTTCAGGCCAGAATGCAGGAATTTATTTTTTACTTTATTTATTCAAGACGTGTGACACAGACTGCGTGTATTAAAGCAAAAAATCATTTTCCTACAGGGCAATGGAGAACCTACGTAAAAAATAGAAAATTCCTTTCAAATACAACACGGCATTAAATATGTTGTTTAAAACCGATTGCCAGTTTGCGCGTGTTTTCACTATACATATATAAATTACTAGATACCGCATAGGCATGCCCACTAGGGTTATGACATTTTTTGAATCTGTTGTGGCCATACTTCTATAACCTGAAAAATGTTGAGTAATTGATAAAAAAACTGGTTTAATGGTAGTCTAGTTGCAAAATAATCACCCCCTCCCCCCCCCCCCCCGTGATAATAACGTGATTTTTCAAAGATTACATGAGGACACATAAAGCTTATTTCCAACCCATTTATGAACAGCCACAAAAATAGATAAAAATAATTGTAAATTATATTTAGTGTTTTCAAACTACATATCATTGAAGTGGATTAATAAAAGTAATTATTTTTAGCAAGGTAGTTTTAACGCTTCATAGGTCATTCTTTCCAACATATTTCACATTTGCATATTCCCATTTTTTTGAATTTTGAAAGAGATCTTCCATCAATTTAACGCCTCGTTAAGCAATAATGTTTGTTCTTGGAACATGAACTACACTATCTTCTTTGCTCCAGTGTTTCATAAAGCACTTTAAAGCAGCCGTACACTTAATTTCAGTCAATGCATCAAGCATATAGTCAAATGATTTATCATCAAATAATTATTTGCTGAACCAAAGTTTTTTCCATTGATTTGCAATAAAAGTTGCTGAACTTTCAAGTTCATACCTCCATGTTGGTTTAAAAAAAAATAGGCAAGAAGAACATGTGAAGCTCCAGAGTTCCATCTAGCACTGTGCAATAGAGGAAGCTTGTGCCACTTAATTTTTGGTAATTTTTTATAATTCTTGAAGTAACTAAAAGCTTCACATAACTCATAAAGGAATTTGAAGTCATCTCGCCATCCCAAGTTTATGTAATAATTAGGCTCAGCTTCATATGTATAATTTTTTTAAAGATTTTCATAATTTTCGGTTAAGTCTTTCACAAATTTATAATCAAAACCAGGACTTATTGGTTTACAATTTAAATGATCCAAAACGCATTTTAAAAGGAGATCCAGAATATGATGCTGACATCCTAAATATTGTGGTTTAGTAAAGCCTCTGCTATCCATTTCGTTTTGTAATTTTACAACTATAACATTTAATCTTCCTGTGTTTACTGCTGTTGTGTCACATATAATCATTGAAATACATTTCCATGCATCAAAACCATTTAGCAATTTTTTAAAAGCTTTAAAAATATCATTAAATTTTCCACTTTTACATTTAACAATTCCTAAGTTAATTTTCCTTTTCTCATTTTGAAATATCACAACTTGGTAATCAGTCTTGTTTATTTTCTTTCCTTCAAAATGTAGGCAGAATTGTTTTTCTTGTACCATTTTTAGCAACAATTTTCTTCATGCTTTCCCCTTGCCTTAAGTTGATCTCCGTATTCCTGACTGACTTGGAGTTTCTATTTCAATACCTTTTTCAAATAACTTTTTACAGATTTTAGCTGATTTATTTGAACTCAAAGATTCAGTTATCACAAGATTAGATGCTAACTTGTTCTATTATATACTCTCTCTCTTGATTTTTTTAATTCTACTGGTTCATAATTGTCTTGTGAATCTAAATCTGAACCACATTCTTCTAATGCAGTTGAACTGCTAGCTGGACAATTATTTGCTTTGCTTGTAGAAGTTGTACCTTTTGCATTATAAAATCAGACTTTTAAAGGATGTAATGACATTTGTGTGTTAGTACTGTGACCAACTTCTCCTGAACTTAATAATTGTATGTTATAAAATTTTTTATCTTCCATACTAAGCCATATGCCCTTAATATTGGTGATATCAAAAAGATCTCCAAAACCAGAGCATTCTTCCTTTTTGCCAGGCTTTTTAAGATACTTGTCATGTTTTTCTATAACCTTTTAAATTTTTCTTCCAACTGATTTTTTAGAAATACTTGGAAAGTTGAGTTTGTTCCATAATTTATTTATTTCGACAGCAATTAACTTTACTCTTTCTTATATGGTTTTTTCAATTGATGCCAGGTAGTTGTAACGTCTAATAATAAAAGTTTTTTTTTAGCATTCTATTTAATGAATCCAATGGTTTTTCAATAAAGGGTAGACCAATTCTTGATGTTATACGTTTTTCAAACAAAACTAAATTTTTTGTCCATCCTCTTGAATATTTGTCAACAACAGTTTTGCTATATTATTTGACATATTAGAAAAATCTAAAATGCATGGAAAATAATATTACTAATGTTCTATGTTTTAATATTATTTTAATAAAAATAATTTTCTTTATCAATTTACTGTATAAATATAAAATTAATTAAAAAAACATTGAAATGAGTAAAGACAAAAGAAATGAGTAAAACATTAAACACATTAGTATTAGCTATTTTCTGTATTTGTGTAAGATATTAGTTCAGACCAACATATTACACAAGCACATAAAATAGTTTTTACTTAGGTGTGTTTTATGCTTTTTAAATATGCTTATTATGATAATTAGGCGAATTTAAAAATCAAATACTTTCATAATAGTCATAAAAACAACAATATTTTTACACCATAACTTAATTGTTGGTGGGTGGAGAACATTTTAAAATTATATTTAATATTACTATGAAATTTTAATATTAACTATCAATTTCTCAGGTTTTAAAACCATGGCCAATTAAAACTGTGACAAAAGTTAAAAAAATTGATAACCTTAATGACCACTCTAATAATTTTGGAAAAATTTTTGAAGCCAACCTTCCGTTGAAAAAGGCAAAATGTTGAAATACAAATTCGTTAATATTGAAAAGTTTGATAATCTAAATTCAAACTTTATTATTTTACCTTATATATTCTATATGATTAAATTACAAGACTAAAGACTTAAGTCTATTAACAATTTACTAGTATCGCGTTAATCGAGAGACCTGAAAATCCAATGATAAGCAGCTGTTCAATAGAAAAGTTATATTGACAAAAAAAATATAGTCTAATTATTAACAATAATTTTTCATTGAATCAATTTGGTTTTCCTAAAGATGATGTTTTTAGAAGAAACTAACCAAATTTATATACATCTTTATCTATGTGTATTATATTTACTATAATATATATTTATATTTATGTATATTATAAATGTTTGGTGTAACCAACATTAACAAAGAAATTAAATTTTTTAGTTAAAAGTAATTCATTTTATTTAAATAAAATGTGTAAAACCTGTCATAATAAGGACTGAGTTTATACAAATTTTATATATGTATATATCGATATTATATACAATTCAAACATATATATATGTGTATATATATATATATATATATATATATATATATATATATATATATATATATATTATATATATATATATATATATATATATATATATATACTCACCTTTATATATACATACATGCGTAAGAGTATACATGTAAACACTATATTTATAAAAATTTGAATAATATTTTTTAGAACAATTATGTTTAACTGTAGATTCAGTTTAAAGAATCAGCTTGTTGTGTGTGAAAAAAACAACACCACTATTAATTCAATTAACAGCACATTAAGATTAGCAGAATATTAAGTTTTTATATATCTGAGATAGAGATTAGGAATTGTGAATGTATTTGATAAGATGCCACAGGTAAAACAAAGTTGATTTGAGCAAGTAGATGATTAGAATAATCATACATTTTTGATTAATAAAAATGCAAATATTAATGCAATATTTGTTGTAACAAACAATAAAATTAAAATATTTTATATTTATAAAAATAATATTTAAATTTGGTTTTGCATTTCATTCTTTTTAGAATTAAATCTTTAATATCAGAATTAAGGCTACTTTAATTCTGTAATCTTTGAAATGTGATTGATGATTTACAAGCTGTAGCGTGTAAATCGTCAATCACATTTCAGATGTTTAAACCAACAAAATTTTTGTTGGTTTAATCATATGAAAAACTTTCTTTGTAATTTTTTAAGAATTCAATAAAAAAAAAACAACTTCTTGATAACAGTTAGCGGATTGTTTAAACATATGCAATCTCCTAGATAAATCTTTTTTCAGTATTATCTTTTTTTCAAAATTGAACCTATACATTTTCTTATTTACTTTTTTTTAAGGATTCTTTTAGTGCAACTAATTTTAGATTTCTGAATATTTTTACTTATGACTGATTATAAATACCAAAAACTTAATATTATACACATTTTATGGAAATAAAAATTGTTGTTAGAGCATCAGATGTCAAATAATTTTGTAAACAGTAACTAGATATTTAAGAATAGTAACTAGATATTTAAGAATAGTAACTAGATATTTAAGAATAGACGGATTACCAGAAAGTGTGAAAGAAACATGGAATGAAACTGAGGAGAAAGTTAAATTATTTTTAGTAAATAAATTGGGACTAAATGAAATAGAAATCGAACGAGCTCATCGAAACGGAGTCAGAAAAGAAGGATCCTCTAGAACAGTTATAATGAAGTTGTTAAGATACAATGATAAAACGAAAATTCTAAAAGAGTCATATAGACTAAAAGGTACAAAGACTTATATAAACGAAGATTTTTCCCATGAGACTGTCAATATTAGGAAAAGACTCCTGGCTGAAGTAAAAGAAAGACGCAATAATGGTGAAAATGTTGGTTTAAGGTATGACAAAATTATTAAATTAAATAATATCCAAAAAAAATAACACTTATTTCTGATATTTATATCTTAGCGTATATATATATATATATATATATATATATGTATATGTGTATGGGTATGTGTGTGTGTGTATATATGTATATATGTATGTGTATATATGTATATGTATATATATATATATGTGTGTATATGTGTATGTGTGTATATATATGTATATATGTGTGTGTATGTATATGTATGCGTGTAGGTTTTTAAACTGTTAAATTTTTTATTATGGCAATGACGGAAACAAAATATTTTGAAATTTTTGATAAAGAAAACACTCTTCTTCTGAACAATAACAACGACCCGGACAAAAATTTTTTTGAAAACAACTCATTTAAGTCTAATTACTACAGCATCGAAGAATTATCTTGTTTTATAAATGCGTCACAAAATACATTTTCAGCGCTGACATTAAATATACGCAGCATGAGTAAAAACTTTGAAAACTTTAAAGATATGCTAAAAGACATAAGTCACGAATTTACGGTAATATGCCTTTTAGAAACATGGTGCAAAGACGAAAATACCATAAACTCAAATTTTCAATTACAAGGATATAAAGCTCTCCATCAAACTCGTAGTAGAGGTACTGGCGGAGGAATATGTTTCTACATACATAATACAATACACTTTAAAAAAGTAGAAAGCCTCAGCATACTGAACGCAAACTGTGAACTTTTCACGGTTGAATTAACAAACCAAAATAAAGCAAATGCGTATATAAGTGGCTTATATAGGCCGCCAGATGGCAATATAAAATCTTTTAAAAAACATATAAATCTGTACCTAAAACTGGCTAAAAATAAGCGCTTATATATAATGGGAGATACTAATTTGGATCTTTTAAAAATAAAAACTAATAGCAATGTCAAATGCTTTTTAAATAATCTCTTACAGCACGGCGTAGTACCCTTAATAAATAAGCCGACTCGAGTAACTCTCCAAACCGCTACCCTCATCGATAACATATTTACAAATAATACTATAAAATTTAACATTCAAAGCGGAATAATAAAATCTGACATAAGTGACCATTTTCCAATATTTTTTCTACTTAACAATTTCAACAACAAAAAAGAAAACAAAACAATGATTATAACAAAAAGGCAAATAAATCAAACAAATTTAACAAAGTTCCGCAGCAACTTAGCAATGGAAAACTGGGATCAGGTTGTTAATTGCAAAGATACTAACACAGCTTACAATATTTTTAAACTCACTTTTGCAAGTTTGTACGAAAAAGCGTTTCCGAAGCTTGAACAGTTAACTAAACTCAAAAACCTTAAAAGTCCTTGGATGACAAAAGGTCTTATCAAATCTTCAAAAAAAAAACAAAAGCTTTATGAAAAGTTTTTGAAAAAAAAGACTTATAAAAACGAAAAAATATATAAACAATACAAAAATCTATTTGAAAAATTAAAAAAGCATTCAAAAAAAAACTATTATTGCAATTTATTAGAAAACTATAGCGGTAACACAAAAAAAACATGGGGCGTAATTAAAGAGGTAACAGGGAAAAAAAAAGATGCCACAAAAGTATTCCCGCAATACTTAAAAACAGATGAGAATGATACAGTAGCCAATAAGGCAATAGATATTGCAGAGAAATTTAATAATTATTTCATAAAAATTGGGGAAAAACTAGCTAATAAAATAACTCCTGGAAAAAAATGTTATAAATCGTATTTAGAAAAAAAAACGTCAGTTATGAACGAGCTTGATATAATTCCGGATGAGCTTAAAAAAGCATTTAATACCTTACAACAAAACAAAAGTCCAGGTCTAGATGACATTAGCGTGAACGTTGTAAAAAATGTCTACGATATTATTGAATATCCCCTTCTGCATATCTGTAATCTGTCTTTAAAAAATGGGGTATTCCCTGATCAGCTAAAGCTAGCAAAAGTTGTTCCTATATTTAAAAGCGGAGATGATTCTATAGCTTCTAACTACAGGCCTATTTCTATTTTATCTTGCATTTCAAAAATATTAGAGCGCATAATGCACAATAGGCTTTACAACTACCTGTTAAACCACCACCTGCTTAATAATAACCAATATGGTTTTCAAAAACACCATTCAACAGAACACGCTATAGCCAAACTTGTCAACGAAATTTTAAATGGGTTTGACAACAATAAATACACTCTTGGGGTTTTTCTCGATCTTTCAAAAGCGTTTGACACAGTTGACCATGAGATTCTTCTTTATAAACTGTATAATTATGGAATAAGAAATAACAATTTAAAATGGTTTCGCTCTTACCTTAATAATCGGAAACAAGCTTTATCATATGACAACACTGTAACACGACTTAAAAACATTACTTGTGGGGTCCCACAAGGGTCAATTCTTGGTCCATTGTTATTCCTCGTTTACATTAACGATATCTACTTATCTTCTAACATACTTAACTTTGTCCTTTTTGCTGATGATACGCAAGTATTCTTTAGCCACACAAACATTAGCCTATTATTTAACACTGTTAATCAAGAACTTGAGAACCTGAACGAATGGTTTAAGGCTAACAAACTCTCTTTAAATGTCGAAAAAAGTAAATATATTCTTTTTACAAAATTATCAAAATCTGAAACCCTCCCCTTAAAACTACCTGATTTACTAATTGATAAAACAAAACTTAAACGAGAATACTCAATCAAGTTTTTAGGCGTAATTCTTAATGAACATATTAGCTGGAGTAATCATATCAAAGTAATAGAAAATAAAATATCTAAAATTATTGGTATTATGTATAAAACAAAACATCTCCTGAACGCAAATTGTTTAAAAAATATTTATTTTGCATTTATTCATAGCTACATCAGCTACTGCAACGTTATCTGGGCAAGTACTTATCCTTCAAAGTTAAATACAATCTACAAAATACAAAAACGAGCAAGTCGCTTGATATTAAATGCAAATAAATACGCTAGTGCCAGACCACTACTAAGAGAACTTGGAGTGCCTAATGTCTATGAAATAAATATTCTTAATATACTTATTTTTATGTTCAAGTTTAAAAATGGTATGCTACCAAGCATTTTCCAAACTTACTTTTTTTCTTTAAACCACAAATACGAAACTAAATACTCAATAAATAACTTTTTTATACCTAAAACATTATTAAAACAAGCTGATTTTTCGATATCTTGCCGAGGGCCGCGGTTATGGAACTTAGTTTTAACGAGTAATATAAAAACTTTAACCTCAACTCAACAATTTAAACGTGCAACAAAACAACACTTATTTGATTTTGATACAAAGCAATTACTATCTTTTTATTAAAAATTTTGATAATGTTATTTAATTAATATCTAATAAATTGACGCAACATGTTAATTATATTGTATGGTACTTAAAAACATGTTTGATATTATTCTATATTATAATAATAACGCAATTTGTAAATGCAATATTTATTATAACTTACGCCATTTGTAGATGGAATATAAAACAGAATTTATTTGGTTTTGTATGTATATATGAACGGACTTATATTTGCATGTATGTGTGTGTGTGTGCGTGTATAATAAAAATAAAAGTAGAATAAAATAGAAAATTAAAAATAATAATAATTTTAAAAAATAATTAAAAATTTTTTTTTTTTTTTCTTCTTCTTTTTTTTCTGCAAATAGTAAATTGATTGTTAAATCAGTTTTCTCTTTAGTTTCTACTTTCCTTTTTCATTTTTATCGGCTGAATTTTTTAGTTATATTAACGGGGCTGGATGATAAGACCATGTCTTCTGCCGGCTCCGGTCGAAACTTTAATGTTATATTTTTATGTTGTAAAAACATTGTAAAAGCTTATTTCTTTTTAATGACGAAATAAAATAAATAAATATAAAAAAAAAAAAAAAAAAAAAAAAAAAAAGATATTTTGTATTTTAAAAAACAAAGGTTATCGATTTAAAAATGAATAGCTAGGATTTGTTATACATACTGTACTCCTAAAATCTACACGGAAAATTATATTAAATAATATTATATATAAAAAAAAATGTTTGAAATTTTATACAATTCAAACATTCTGTTCTTACACATAGAGTGGACCAAAAATATATGTATATTATACATAAATATATTATACATATATGTAGATGTATAATTTTATACTCAAAGTTAGTCTTCTGTAAACTCCATATAAATCTTGCAATATAAGAATTATATACTAAGTTACTTTGTGGCATACTAGTTTAATAAAATCATTACTTGCATTGCAGAGTATGGAATAGATTTTTTATTTTTTTGAATCTTTTTATTGAAATTTTGGACAAGGTTATTCAGTTTAACTAAAGTTAACTTATATTTAAAAATTATTTATGAACTTTAAATTCTATGAAACGCAAAGTATAGCTTGAAATTGAAATATTAAATGTAAATATGTGAATAATATAAATGCCGTTAATTTATTTTTGCATCACGGTAAAAATCGCCGTGCCGCTATGGTAAATTTGCCGCTACGGTAAAATTTGCCGTACCTACCAATGTCACTGCATGGGCAGAAAATTTGAAGCCAGAAAAAATTGAAGCCTGAACACGGCATGCCGTAATTTATATATCTATGGTTTTTACACTTACAGTCATAGTATGTGGAGACCATGTGAAAATAACAATTTTTGCGACTGGTTTCTATTGGTACATACATTTTGCGCAAAATTTGTATTTGATTTATAAGAAAGCAAACCGTATGTTTTAGTACCTCATCCTCTCATTATTTAATTATATTTTGAGATTATACTCTCCCATTCCAGATAATATCAATTTGATATTTGCAGAAAAAATATTACAAAAATTGGACTTTCCAATTTTTATTATACTCCTGAATAAAAATTAGTTATTAAAAAACAAAAAATCTCTATGTAAAATAATCTTTCAAACTTAAAATTTTGTCTCCAAAAATAATTTTAAAAAATTATGAAATTTAAGTAATCTAATTAGTAAATAAAATAAAGAGAAAATTCTTCTTAGAAAATGCTGCCAAGAAAATATTTTTAAATTGGCTTGTAGTTAAAGTTTTTTTTAGTTTCGTTGCAGGAAGGTAATTTGTCAAGTACAGCCTGCCAATACCTAAAAATAAAAGTTTAAGCATTACAACTGTTCTATCAATCTATCGTACATGTTCTATTTTCATTCAATTTGTAAATTCTATTGCAAAACTCTACACACACTGTAATTTGCATAGCTTGTTGAACAGCCTAGTTTTAGATATGTTGTGGATTAAATAGCTAACCTTAACTTAATCTTAAACCAATAGAATAATTTAATCTTAAACCAGAGGAACTATTTTATACATCTACGACTTAATTTATTCCAAAAAAATAAAAAGCATAACATTAAGAAAGGTGTCATCTTATTGATATTATTAAACCAGGTAATATTTATAAAAACTAATGGAAAAAAATTATTTTCATATTTTGAATATGCTATCTTTTTTATGAGGTTATATGAAAATATCTTGAAATGATATAAATAAAATCCAAGTCTAAAAAACATTTTTTGAAATCGAGATGTAATGAAAATGCGAAAAGGAGACTTCAGAAATAAAATGAAACCAAAAATGTATTGCTTGTACATTCTTTTAGATATATGTCAGCACAAATATTTTAATAAAAAGGCATAAAACTAAGCAGCTTTGGAAATTATAACATCTGTGATATCTATTTTGAAATTCACAATACTTCCTTGGATCATGGCTTCACTTAGATAACCTTAACATAAACGTCAAGGTTTTTAATAATCTTATACCTTGTATCAGATTACTATAAACTTATACAAAGTATATCTGATACCTTGTATCAGATGTTTATCAACTACAAATTGTTTTTCAACACGCAACATATTAATGGTATTTATGAATATAAACGAGAGAAACACAATTTTTCAATATATACACCAACATTTGTATCAAAATTTAATATTTTAATACAAATGTTGATGTATATCTTATACATTTAAATCTGTAAAAATAAAAAGTTTGTAAACACTTTAGTTCATTACTTATATAATGTAACATTAAGTTCAAATAGTCGTTTACTAATTATAATTCCTAAAATACTTTTTTGTAGCTGTTTATACTTTTTATTCACAGAGTACCAGTCTTTACATTCCTGGTGGTCTTTCAATAATGAAACTGTTGTAATCAATAATAAACTTCAATAATAAAAATGTTTATCAATTTAATAACTTAATAATAATGTAAAAATATGAAACCAAGTAAAAAACTTATCCTTCATAAAAACTTTTAAATAAGTTACAATACAAGTGTACAAAAAAAATAAAAATAAAAATGCAGAACAAGTTCCAGACAATTTAAAAGTTTAATGAACATAACTTTGAAATTCATGAATACAAAATAAAACAGAAAAAAATACAAAAACAAAAAAAAATAAAAGTAAAAATAATACCTAATATAAATAACTATATAGATCTATTAATAAAAAGATTCTAATAATAAAAAGACTTGGAACTTCAAGCACTTTCAAGCATTTTTTTTTATCACAAAGCCTACTTACCTCAGCCAAAAAACATAAAAAGTAATTTTTAATATGTACAAATATTCTAATAACGCAACAATGTAGACTAAACATAAACTTACTTCATAAAATGATCTTCATAAAATGACTGCATTTCTCGGTTAAACATGGCCAACACTGATATGTAGCCACTTAGACATTGCAAGTTAATATTTTAAAACATTTTTTCATACTGTTTTATATATATATATATACTATAAATACCCACAAATAAATATTATTTTACGAAATATATTTTATCAGCTATTAAATTTTCTTAAATGTCAAATGACAAATAAAAAAAAATTTTTATAACATATACATTTTAACATACAAAATAAAGTCTTTAAAATTTTTTTTTTTTTTAATTAATCAATTAATAAAATATTTTTAAAAATGGCTGCCAATTTTTTGAAAATTAGTCAAAAAGTCACATAGAAACATCAGAGATAAACTCATACTTATCTTTTACTTCATTTATAAATAAATACCACAAATGGTCTTTAGTGTGTTAGGTTCATATTTAGTAAGAGATTTTAAAGTTAATTAACTTTAAAATCTCTAACTAAATATGGATCTAATTATTATTTTAGGTTTTAAGACTTTTTGAAAAACAAAAATGTCAACTTTTACAAGAAAAATTAAGATATCTTAAGATATATTTATTAAATTTCAAAATCTCTAGCTAAAAAGAAAGGTATTATTACAAGTATCAATTTCAAATGTAAAACTGTGTTTATAGAAGAGGTAAGATAGTGGTTTATCAGCCATCTTTTTGTAGACTTATTTATCATGATTTAAGTAATACGAAGAAATGTGTAAAAATACATATATTCATCCATGAACAAAAAATACAACCTATATTTTAACATATTAACACATTAAAAAATTCAACTTTTGACTAATTAAGCCATGAACCTTGGTTACTTAACTGCATATTTTAGTGTAGACTGAACCAAACGTAAAAATGTTCTAGTCAACGCGACACACTATGAAGCGAAAAGCTCAAAAAGTGGCCATAAGTGGAATTTTTTTAATACACCATTTTCATTAATTGTTTTTTAAAACTCATTCGAAAAAATATCAAACGATAAGAAAAATATATATTTTTGTTCTCTTATGTCTGCTATCCTAGTCAGAGAAGCATTTTTTCCTACCTAGTAGAAGGTAGAAAAAGTTCGCTAAAGTTCGCGAACTTTTTATACTTATCTAATTTTTATTTTTTTTACTCATTTAGATGATTTTTTTATTTTTTTTTACATGAAGCTTTATTTAGACATTCTTTTATCTTTTTCAAAAGTAAAAAGCTTGAAAAAATATTAAATATAGCTTTTGTCAAATGAGTAATTAAAATATTAGGTGAAAATATAAATTTTCAAATAAATATTGTTATTGAAAATAATATATCTCAAAAGATCCGCAGAGTTCCACCCTGAAATGACTTTTTTATCCTAGGGGATGTTATCATTAATAACTGAAAAAAAGATTCAGCTGCCCAAATTGCCTGAAATGGATATATGGGAATAAGTATAAAAAATAAAAATCTGTGTAAAATATTTTTCAAAAATAAAAATAAGAATTGAGATAACCATGTTGGACGGCAAGGCAGTGAATGCAATAAGCAAGCTATAGCTTTAGGATTATCCATACTGCACTGTTGAATACGAATTTTTGAATTCATTCTACAGTTGGGATATAAAATGGATAATAAAATATATCAGTACCGATGTCAATCCGTCAGAAGATAAATTATCTGTAAAACCTCAAAAAAAAGAAAT
Organism: Hydra vulgaris; assembly: GCF_038396675.1. NCBI lineage: Eukaryota > Metazoa > Cnidaria > Hydrozoa > Anthoathecata > Hydridae > Hydra > Hydra vulgaris. Next base: position 500,061 of record NC_088933.1, on the reverse strand, counting down.
CAAAAGAAAGTTTAGAGAGGTGTTAAGCTTAGTGTTTGATACTCCTTTCGGAAATACTAATACAGGAAACACTGCAAGGAGGGCATTTCTAGCAGCAGATTCTTTCTCTGAAATAACAGGAATTAGTTTGGACCTCATTTTAAGACTAGGAAATATATTGTATGCCGTTTGCAGTGGAATCCACCTAAACTTGGATGCTTTTAAAGCATACTGTTATAAAACTTCAGAGCTGATAGTGGAAACTTATCCTTGGTACATTATTCCACCTACACTTCGTAAGGTTCTGGAACATGGATTTTTATTGCTGAGCATTTGGATCTTCCCATCGGAGCGTATTCGGAGGAGGCTCAGGAATCACAAAATAAGGTCATACGAAATGCAAGATTCAATCACACATGCAAAGTATCTAGAATTAATGTGATGCAGAACCAATTAAAATATTTACTGATAAGAAGCGACCCTTTCATCTCTTCGATTGCTTTCAGGAACCCCAAGACATTTTCTAGTCCTGACCTTGATCCTGACGTACAGGACCTCCTCAGAGGAGATGAAAAGTTATTTTTTTCTTAATAAATGTTATCTTTTCAAATTTAGCAAAAAATATTCCAATTATAACTAACACAATAAATGATTTTATTCATCCGATAATTTCTGTACTTAATACTTTGAACTTTCCATTAAAGAGTTTGAATGTGCTAACAAAATGCTAAAAATCAATAAATCGATAGGCCCAGATCAAATAAATGGTAACGTTATAATTGGTTCTTACAAGATCATAAAAACTATACTCTTTTAGGTCTTTAGTTGTTCAATTAAACAAGGAATATTTCTTGATCAACTAAAGATAGCCAAAGTTACAGCGATACTTAAAAGGGGAAAATTATCAAATATAACTAATTATCGTCCAATTTCTGTACTTTCTGGTTTTTCAAAGATTCTTATTAAAAAACTAGAAAATTATGGAATCTGTGGTAATTTTCTAAAATTACTTAAGAGCTATTTAAGCGATTGTAAACAGTATGTGCAAATTAATGTATCCTCTACAACAAATTTACTAAATATAACATGTGGTGTCCCCCAAGGATCTATATTAGGACCACTTCTTTTTCTCATTTATATCAATGATCTTTATAATGCCTCAAATTTAAAAATAGTAATGTATGCTGATGACACAAACTTTTTTCTGTCTAGCAGTAATATCATAACACTATTTAATGACATGAACATAGAGCTAATTAAATTTTCAAAATGGTTTAAGTCGAATAAGTTATCAATTAACATAGAAAAAACTAAATGGACTCTTTTTCATCCAAAATCCAAAAAATATCTTTTGCCAAATGATATGCCTCAAATATATATATAGATAATATTCAAATAAGACAATCAAAAGTTGTACTCTTTCTTGGTGTTCTTTTTGATGAAAACCTTACGTGAAAAAATCAAATTGAAACCTTGCGCAACAAAGTTTCAAAAAATATTGGAGTATTATATAAAGCGAGAAGTTTTGTAAATAGACACGCATTAATTCAACTTTATTACTCACTTATTCAATGTCATCTAAATTATTCAAATATCGCATGGGGTAATGCTAAAAAAAAGTCAATTAGATCCTCTTTATCGGCAACAGAAGCATTTAACGGGTGATGCGGAAGTTATCGGACAAATCCTAATTTCATTATTTGAGCATAATAATTAGTTTTAGTGGTTTTATGCGTAGGCATGAACGTTCTATAAAATATAAACTTTATTATTTGAAACACAATTATTTAAAATGAGGTTAAATGAAGCTGAACGAGAATCTTTTCGAAAGCGACTAAAAATGTTTTTGTAAATAAACCTAATATAAAAAAAAAAAATCGTAAATCATTTTGAAAAGGAAGGATTTGCTCGAAGTACAATATATGATAACCTAAAAAGACTTGAAACTGTTTAATCGTTTTTTGATAGAAAGCACCCTGGTCGTCCGACATCCTGGACTAGAGAAAAGAAAGCCGAAATTTTCGGCTTTCTTTTCTCTAGTCCAGGATCGAAAAGGATCTAGTCCAACAATCGAAAAAGGGTCAGTAAGAGAAAATAAGTATTAAATTCGGTGTAAATCAATCGACAATTAGTCGTCAGTTTAAAAAAATGAATATCAAATATAGAAAACGTGAAAAGACTCCAAAATACACTATAGAACAACAAATAAAGGCAAAGAAAAGAAGCAGGAAACTAGTTAACCAACTCTATAACACAAAATCGCTTCTAGTCATCGATGACGAAAAATACTTTTGTTTTGCAGGGGACAACATGCCTGGAAATTCTGCATACTACACAAACAATAAAAAGACATGCCCAGAAAGGGTTCGTTTTATTGGAAAAGAGAAATTTCCACAAAAATTCTTAATGTGGATAGCCATATCTGACCGTGGTATGTCCGAGCAATTGTTTCGCACTTTCAAGGCTTTAGCGATAAATTCATCAATATATATTAATGAATTTTTAGAAAAACGACTTCTTCCATTTATTCACAAGTATCATGGAGACTTTAACTATTTATTTTTGCCAGATTTAGCAAGTTCTCATTATTCTAAAGATTCTCTAAATTGGAAGGACCAATATGTCTATTACGTTGATAAAGAATCCAATCCCCCCAATGTGCCTCAAGCAAGACCAATTGAAAATTTTTGGGGTCATTTGGCACAGAAGGTTTACGAGGGAGATTTGCAAGCTTCAACTGTGCAAGTTTTGATTGATCGCATTAAACTAAAATTACAAGAAATTGTTTTAAACTTTTTACAGTCGCATATGAAAAGCGTCAGAGCATAAATTGAGATCAATTGCAGATGGTGGTGTTTTTTCATATAAAAAATAATATATTTTTATTAAAAGATAAATGCTTTATTTAAAAAAGATATAATAGTAGTTTGTTTTTTTATGTATAAATAAGTTATTGACGTTTTTATTTTGTCCGATAACTTACGCATCACCCGTTAGCACGACTAATAAATTTTAAAGATCGTTTTACTCATGCAAAACCACCATTATTCAAAATGAGTATTCTTAATATATACAAACTAAATGTTTTTAACACTCTTTGCTTAAATGTAAGATAAACTTAGCTCCAATACCTTTTCAAAATTTATATGCAATAAAGCCCAAAAACAAATATGATCTAAGAAATTACAATTTTATTTATCAACATTATTCGCATACGAGTTTTGGAAGGTCTCTTATATCTTATCGCGGAGCTTATTTGTGGAACCAAATTGTTTTAAAAAGTTTTGATTTGTCAAAAATTGGAAATTGTCTACTTTCAAAAGCAAACTGAAAAAAGTTATTTTCTCAATAGAAAATATTTTCGAGTTCTTCTGATCTCGTTTTTCTTTTATAAGTGTTATCTAAATGTAATTTAAAATATTTGTTTTTATTTTTTATTGTTTTGTTAACGGTATTTTATTTGAACGAAGGTTTTCTTAAACGGTATTTACTAATTTAAAATATTAGATTTTAATTTTTATTGTTTTGTTAAACAGTGTTTTATAATTGAGGTATCTTATTTTATTTGTATGAAGGTTTTCTTAAACGGTATTTACTTTTCATTTTATATTTTTTTGAAATAATTGCTTTATAATTTTTGTATTGCTAAACGGTTCTCGGTGACAGGATCTTACGATCCTCTTTGAGTTTTCGTGTTCTTCATATATTATTTTACCAACGACATTTTAACCAGAGAATATTGTTAAATGAACAGAAAAAAAAAAAAAAATTTAAACTTTTTCGTGTAAAAATTCATTTATCAGTATATATAATGAAGGATTACATATTAATGCCTAATATGTAAGGTAAATATTTTTTTCAATTAAAAAATATTCTAAAAATTAAAAAAAATGGAATTGAAAATTCATGGGAGGAGGGGGAGGGAAGAGGGGAAGATTAGAGGAGGGTAAGGGAGGGGTCTACAACTTGAAAAATTATTAGTTACCCACTTTTTAAGTTTGTTTTTAAATTGGAATAATAACTTAAAGCGCAATGTCGATTGCTTTATTTTCAAAAAGTTGCAGATAACCTTTCGCAAGTACTACCATGAGTGAAAGTCATATTGGACCTGAATCTACAAGCTCGTGAATTTCTTCATTCCATAACATTTTTAAAAACACTGTTTTATTAGTGATTTTATTCCTGAAATGCTTAGTATTGATATTTTATTTAAATTTGGGAAGTGCTCTAACATATCAAGAAAATTTTTTTTAGCCTCTCCCAGAGGAATTGATGTATATAAATTGACAACGTCATAAGATACCTGTATTTGATCGTTTGATATATTGCAAAGTTTAGCTGTTTTTACAAAAGTTGACGAATTTTATAACTTTGTAATGTTTTTATCTAAAATTGGTTGAAATATATTTAGTAGATATTGTGATATTCCATATCTTGGTGTCCCATTGGTTGAAACTACTAATCGCATAGGGTATGATTTTTACGGTTTGTGCGCTATAATTACACCATACATACGTGGCAGTGCTGGTTGCAGGTTAATATAAATATAATTTTTTATGGAATGAAGAAATTCACGAGCTTGTAGATTCAAAAGATTACATTTTTTAGACATCCGAATAACCAATAATCGGAAATGTAATTATGATTTTAACATTCATCGAAAAAAAGCAATAACAAATTTTCAGGTTAAGCCCATTACAAACCACGATCCAAAAATCTTAGAAGGAATATTTAAAGGATTTATTCATAGAGCTTTATCAATTTGCTCTGAAAAAGTTTTAAATAAAGAAATCGATTTTCTAATAAATGTGTTTGCTGAAAATAGATATGTAAAGAAAAAAATTAAAAAATCTTGCAAATATTGTTATAAAAAAACCAAATTCAAATAATGAAATAATTTTATCTAACAACGAAGCAACCATGCCAACTATATCACTACCTTGGATCCCAATATTATCACCAAAACATCAAAAAATCTATAGGAAAGCAGGTTACAGGGCAGTCTTTAAATCTAGTGCAAATCTTAAATCTTTGCTAACTTCACGCAACAAAACAAAACTAACATCAAATAGCGTACCCGGAGTATACCTAATAGAATGCGAGTGTGAACAAAATTACATCGGCGAAACAAAAACGAAAATAGCAACAAGTACAAAACAAAACCTACAAAATGTTTTCGAAGAAAAATTAGAACAATCTGCAATTGCGCATCATAAAGTTAAATGTTCATGTAGTATAAAATGGGATCAAGCAAAAATGGTAAAGGTAGAACCCAATAAACTTGAAAGAAAAGTTCGAGAGGCAATCGAAATTCAGTTCAACAAATGCGGACCTAAAAATGGAGGTATAAATTTAGATGATGGTCAATATGTAAAGACGCAATTCTGGACGCCATATTTTTTAAACCTACGTAATATTAAAGAAGCCCAATTAAAGCGAAATCTAAAGAAGCCATTAAAATGTGACGTAACCGTTTGATTGTAGTTTAATTTAATTAATAATTTGTAATTAAAGCTGAAGATGCTAGTATCAATAATCGAGCGAAAATTTCAGAGCAAAATAAAAAATTAGTGTTTAGAGAATTCGTATTTATTGATGTTCATATATTAAATATATATATATATATATATATATATATATATATATATATATATATATATATATATATATATATATATATATATATATATATATATATATACATATATATACATATATATATATATATATATATTCTAAATTCGATATATATTTATAAACTCTAAATTTGATCTAAAACAAAGAAAAGCAATCACACATGGAAACTAATGTAAGTAATATTTTATTTAGTATAAAAGATTAGTTCCTTTTTTTTAATATGTTTTAAAGACAAAATAACTTTTTATTTGTATATGTTGTTTGATCTAATTATAGGGAATTATAGGAAAGGAAATATAAATATAAATACAGTTTTAGAAAGGAGAGCAAGGAATGTATAAATGCAACTTTAGGCCGAATTTGTTACGTATTAGGAAATAATAAGAATCAAAAAAGTCACAAAAGAATGCACAAAAATGTTTTGCTGTTCTTATCCTCATTCCACTTTTTATACTTTATTTATTTTAGTTATGCCTTACACAAATATTTTTGCATACATACACATACTTAAACATGCACACATTTTATCTCAGTAAATAGTTAAAAGGTGAATTTGGTTATTTGCTTTCTGGAAACTTATCTTGCTTCCTACATGCGTTAAACTTTAATTATTAGATTGTTTTTTACTTTTGTTAACATACAACTATATAACTTTAATAAAAGTTGTTTCATAACATAATGCTTCCTAAATAAAATAGGGATTATTTGCAAAAACCAGAAGTTTTTATTGTAAAAAAGTTTAGTGAAGAAGACTCGCCTTCCAAATGAAATTTATCGAAAAGAGATTTTACTATTTAATTTTATTATTTATTATTTGAAAAAACAAAAAAAAAACAAAGAAATTTGCACTTTTCTCCAACAAATTTGCTGAAAGAGGTTTGGTGTATAACTATCAAATTTTCGCCTCTTGGTTTATGTTTAAATAAATGTCAAAAGTTACTATAAAACTTACATTTTGTTGCTTATGTACAAAAAAAATTTTATGCTCACTGGATCAAGATGTTGCTGAGAGCATTTGAACGATGTTAGATTATTAAACGATGAAGCTTCAAATCAGCTGGTTGTTGTTAAAAATAATATGAAACTAAATGCATCAGAAGTTTAATCTTTATTAGAGATGTTTCGATATTACGCTCAGCATAGCAGATTATTTTCAAAGTTTTCTGAAATTTCAAAACTACCTGAGTCTATTTGCCAACGACCAACTGGATTCACTGGACAATAATTTAAAGAACTGAACGGAAATTTGATTTTACTCAGAAACACTAGTATTAGATTTAAGTCTCAAGTTCTAGCCATCTTTTTTTTTGCCTAAAAACTGGCCTTGATCAGTACATGATCGCTGTTTATTTTGGCATTGACTCTCATTTTGAAGTATCCCGATATTTGCAACAAGTTAAAAACGCTTTTGTCAAAGATTTCATCCAAACATCTAAGGAGCAGGTCACTTAACAAGAGGTGAATGGTTAGCAAACTAAAGCGAATTGGCCAGAGAAATTTGATGCTAAAGAATCTTATTTGGTATTTGTTGTTGACGGAACTTACTGTCATTGTCAAAAGAGCAGCAACAACTATTTTCAACGAAAAAAACTCAGCGTACAGAAAAAAAAAAGATTGGTGAAACCTTTTTATTTTTCGATACCAAATAAAAATACTGTAGATGTATTTGGACTTCATGAGGCAACAAAAACTGATGCATCAATCATAAATGATGTACTTCTAGACAACCAAAACCTTAGAAAATTACTTCATCCTGGTGACATTATATTACTTTAAAGAGGCTTTTGAGACTGTCTTGATAACTTAAAAAATACTTACAATTAAGTTAAATAAAAGGAGCCAAAAATACCTGCATGCATAGAAAAAGGTCAAAATAATTGACAACATTACAAGCTAATCAATCTGGAATGATTGTCAAGTGTCATTAAGTAATCAAAGACACAAAATCATTTCTAAAAACATTGTTTAGAGCTTTAAATAAAGTGCGCAATAAATGTTTACCTAACACACTCACCGACTACAGAATCACAGCTTTCCTTATTAATAGATTTTTCAAGCGCTTTTACTCAGACCAGGATGACAAAGAAACAATTATTTAATACATGAAAAAAAAACCTGATTTAGGGAATAGTTTGGAAAAGTTGGTCAAAACTAAAATACTAAACAAAAAGAGTTTGTTTGTAAACATTGAAGCAGCGCTTGTACTTGATTTTCCCAAACTGCTTGAAAAAATAATAAAAAGACAACATAACTTTAGGGTCATATCAACTTATACAATGCTTAAACTACATTTCTGAACATTTTAGTTAAGGTAAATATGAATTGGCTATATGTGAAAGTGTTCAATTGACAGGGAAATCGAAAGTTCTTTCTCTTATTATCAGGTCTCGTCATTCTGGTTCAACAAAGTATAAAGAATTTATGCAATATTTACCTAATATTAATGATTAAACTGGAATCGAAGGATGGTACTACACTTGTAAATCCGGCATAAGAGCCTTAGGTTGCTGCGCACATATTGCTAGTGAAATTAATTATTTAGCATGCGGAAAATACTTAGAGATGCCTCCGAATCCAGCTTTATCACTAACATTCTTTTTTAATAATAGCGCCAAACCTGGAACTTCAATGTTGACACAATTTGAAACATTGGAAGATGAAGTTTACGATTCAAAAAAATTTAAATAGTCTTTTAAAAAGAAACCAAAAAATAATTTAGTTTCTTCTTCTGAGTTATTTGATGATCATTCAAAGGTAGATGAAGATAAATCTATCAAGATTACAAAGAGTTCACTATCTAGTATGCAAGATGTAGTCAATCCAAAGAAATTGAAAGTTAGCAAAAAACAAAGTAAAAGCTCGTGGTTTATTAGTAAAAAGTGGGTAGAAAAGCTTATAAAAAAAATTTTAAAAAGTCAGTGAAACTATTGAACACATGTACATTGATTACTTTTACGCGTTCTTTGGACTTCAAGCAAGCTGTCTAAGAACATATCAATTAATTTGAAATACTTTGATCTCAAAGAAAAACTTGCTTCTATTATAGGGTTTATTGATTCCAATGCTTGGGATAAATCAAGCTTTGTGTTTCTCAAGACAAAAATGGAAATCTCTCTATCTCTATATTTGGAACGGAAATAAAGTATTTTATTAATTTATTAAGCTAATTCAGTCGTTTGAGTCATAAGTAATTTGGAATAATCAATTGCGCATGTGAATTTCAACAAGAACTATTAATAATCTCTACTTCTCAAAACTAGGTGAAGATTTACTCTTGAATTTTTTTCCTATAAAAAAGCGTTCTTACTGTTCATATTAACTTTCGAATTGAAACAAATTTAATGTTCTCCTTTTTTTTTTATTAAGTCGGATATTCGAAATAAGTTAAATGTCCATATACTTATATCAATTTAATGTCCATATACTTATATTAATTTAAGTTAATTTCCATATACTTATATTATATTAGTTATATGTCCATATACATATATTAATCGTTCAAAGTTGCGGCGAACAGACGTGTTTTATTGCAAAGAATTTTTTTTTTTTTTCAACAAATTTAAAAAATTTTTTTTAAAAGTTAACATTTGTTATCAATTTAATTGTTAAATATGGCAGTTACAATTAGCGAAATAAGAAATATGTTTAGAGAAATGTTTGCTGAGTATAAAAAAGACATAGAGTGACTAACAAAACAACAAGAAGAAAACGTTCTTAAAGTCATTAGTGCAAATGCAAAGATAACGAGTGACAGACAACAAAAAACAGAATTAAATATTATCGACAGTATGGAAAAAATTAAAAGACTCGAAAAGGATGTATTTGATATAAAAGAAAGCTTAAATTTTCACGAAGAACTCATTGAAAAAAAGATTAAAAATAATATTGAATCTATCGAGAAAGAAAGAGTTTCTAAAATTATGCGCACAAAAATATAATTTACCGACCTTAAAAATAAACTAAGAGAAATTGAAGATCGGTCACGAAGAAACAGGATTAATTGACTGAAAGAAAACGAAAATGAAACATGGACGGAAAGTGAAACAAAAATGATCAAACTGTTTGAACAGACTTTAGGGGTAAAAAATGTTAAAATTGAACGAGCGCATCGCTGCGGACGTAAAGATGCAAAAAAACCACGAACAATCATGATAAAACTTTTAGATTACAAAGATAAAGTGGAAATTTTAAAAAATTCTTTTAAGTTAAAGGGTGAAAGTATTTTTATTAATGAAGATTTTTGCTACGAAACTAATGTAATAAGAAAAGAATTGAGAGAAAGAATGAAAACTGAAAGGCAGCTGGGAAAATTTGCATATATATCGTATGATAAGCTAATTGTGCGCGATTGGGTATCAAAAAAACCGTGCCAAGAAAGCAAGAGTTAAGTTTTATTGTTTTATTTGCAATTTTTTGTTTATACAAATCCTTTTTATTTTCTATTATTATTATTTTATTTTGTTTAAAAACAAATAAACAAAAAATGGAATAAAACTTAATAATTAAACTTTTTGATGAAATCATCAATCTCAGGGACGAAAATGACTCCGATAATTTTAATCAACAAATATTTGAAAGTCAATACTATACAGTTTTTGAATCTTTCCAATATCTACAGAAAGAAGAAGTTTTTTTTTCAATTTTAAACAGTTTAAAAAAAAATTTTAAAAACTTTAAGTTTTTGTTGGATGAATTAAAACATGATTTTAAAATTATTTGCCTTACGGAAACTTGGTGTAAGTGTGGTTAAACAAATGCGGAATTTGAACTAATTAATTACAATTCAGTTCACCAACCACGTAATTTTGGTATTGGTGGGGGCGTAAGTATTTTTATCCACAACTCAATTAATTATAGTTTACGTAATGATCTCTGTGTGAATGAAATAGATTGTGAGTCATTATGTATTGAATTAAAAAATAAAAACACAAAAAACATAATTGTAAATGCGACATATAGACCACCATCAGGCAATTTAAAAAAATATAAAACTCATCTGAAATCATCTATAACAGTTATCAATAAAACGCGAGATCATGTCTTTTTGGCTGGTGATCTAAACATTGACCTAAAAAACATGCTTCAAATAATAATGTGAAAAACTTTATAAACACTCTTCTTCAAAGTAACTTAATTCCCACAATAAACAAGCCAACTAGAGTGACTAACAACTCTTCGACACTTCTTGATAATATAATAACTAATAACTTTCATAATAACCGTCTTAACACAGGTATAATCAAAACTGACTTATTAGATCATTTACCAACATTCTTAGTTACTAATAACATAATAAATAACAACATTCCTTCTAAAACTACCATATTTAGGCGACAGATCAATGAAAACTCTGTAAATCAGTTTCAAAACCTTTTAAGAAACAACGTTGATTGGAATCTGGTATTGCAATCAAACGATGCTAACAACTCATATGATCTATTTCTAAGTCAATTCTGCAAGCAATATGAAACAGCGTTTCCTGAAAAACAAATTATAGTGAACACAAAAACAGTTATGACTCCATGGATGTCTAATGGGTTACTAAAATCCTCAAAATGAAAACAAAAATTATATGATAAATACTTAAAAAAAAACTTATAAAACGAAATGACATATAAAAACTACAAAAATGTATTCGAAAAAACAAAAAAAATCTCTAAAAAGCTTTATTATGCAAAACTATTAGACAAAGAAGCGAATGTAATTAAAGAAGTAATTTTGCCAATTACTTCTTTAATTACATTCCAAAAAACCTTGGAATGTAATTTAAGAAGTAATTGGCAAAAATAATTATACGAGAAACACTCTGCCAAAAAAAATAACAGTTGATGATAAAAATATTTATGATAAATCAATTATTGCTGAAAAAATAAACAGTTTTTTTATTAATGCTGGTCCAATTTAAGCATCAAAAGTTTCTCTGAATTCAACTTCATTTGAGTCTTATTTAAAAAATTACGATAAAGTTATGGATGAACCTAATCTTAAATTAATTGAATTGCGAACCGTTTTTTACAATCTTAAAAACAACAAAAGTGCTGGATTTGATAAAATTAACGTTAATGTTGTAGAATCTGTTTATCATATAATCGAACCTCTTTTGTTTTACATCTTTAATCTTTCTTTTAAAACAGGAATTGTCCCGGAAAAATTAAAAATTGCACGAATCACACCAGTTTTTAAGACTTGCGATGACTCTATTATTTCTAATTATAGACCTATATCTATATTACCGTGTTTATCAAAATTGCTTGAAAGAATAATGCACAACAGGCTATTTAATTATTTATCAGAAAACAATATGTTGTACTCAAAACAGTTTGGTTTTAAGAAAAAACGTTCCACTGAACATGCAGGGTTAGGGTTAGGGTTAGGGTGATTGTGATTGATATAGTCAATCAAATAACAAACGCATTTAATACTAACTACTTTACATTAGGAGTTTTCATTGATCTGTCAAAGGCTTTTGATACCGTAAATCATAACATACTAATAAAAAATTAAATATTATGGAGTAAAAAATAATAACTTACTTTGGTTCAAAAGCTATTTGACCAATAGAATGCAATTCATCCAATATGCGCAAAAACAAACAATTCCATATGCTGTAACTTGTGGTGTCCCCCAGGGCTCTATTTTAGGACCCTTATTATTCTTAGCATATATAAATGATTTAAATCTAGTAACACCCTTCTAAAACTGTATTTTTTTTTCAGATGACTTCTATCTTTTTTATTCTCACAGAGATATTAAAACACTTTTTGAAACAGCTTACGAATAGTTGGGTAAGGTTAATGAATGGTTTATAAGTAATAAACTGTGTCTAAATGTGGAGAAAACCAAACTTATTTTATTTCATAAAGTAAATAAATTAGAAAATATTCCAAATAAACTCCCAAATCCAATAATCAATAACGCTAACATTAAAAGAGGAACTTCAGTTAACTTTTTTGGCGTAATATTATATGAACATTTAAGTTAAAATGATCATATAAAAAGCATTGAGAAAAAGTTATCAAAAAATTTTGCCATGATATATAGGGCTGAACCATTTCTAAATAATAAATCTTTAAAAAGTTTATATTTTTCTTTCATTCATTGTCATTTGATTTATTGTAATATTGCATGGGCAAGTACAAATCATACAAAATTAAAAAAAATTGTACAGTAAACAAAAACATGCCTGCAGAATATTAATTGGAGCTGATAAAATTGTACCATGCAAGCCTCTTCTGCGTATACTGGGCGCGTTAAATGTTTATAAAATAAACTTACATCAAGTTTTAATGTTTATGTATAAAACAAAAATGGGACTATCTCCTAAAATATTTCAGTCCTATTTTGAAAAAGTAGAGCATAAATATCCGACAAAATTTTCAAATAATAACTACATTGTCCCTAAATACAATTCAAAACAATTTACATATTCAATTCAATATCGTGGACCCTATTTGTGGAAAAAGTTTCCTAATATTGAAAATACGGAAAAAGTTAGTATACACCAGTTTAAAAAAGAATCGAAACAGGTGTTATTACTTATGGATTTTGATATATCCGATTTTAAATGCCTCTTTTAAACTAAAGTTCAAAATATGTATCAGAATTTATCAATTTATCAATTTTTGTTTGTTAGTTTTTTCATTATTTCAGTTATGGTGTTTCCTCTAATCTTAAAAGTTATTAATGAAATCTTAGTTTTTCAACATTTTACTTAACTATTAATGAGTTGTTATTTATTTTACTTTTAATTAAATTGGTTAAAAATTACATACATTAAACGGTTTTTTTAAATTAAGTACGCTTTTATTTTGAATTTTTGTTCTTTATTTAAATATTACTTAATTACAAGTTGTTATAAATTTTATTTTCATATTCTTCAACAAATACTTTGTATAATATACGTGTATAGTGTGGCTCTTAAAAATACGTGCTCTTTAATTAATTAATTTATTTTTTGTTTTTCTTTTTTACTTTTCTTTCAGTTTTTCTTGTTTACTTGATTAATACTCTTAACATGAATTTTGTTCTTGAAGTATTTCTTAAACTAATTGTTATTTATTTTTACATTTATAATTTTTAATAAATAGTTTGTAAAGTATAAATATATTATCTGGCTATTGTAAATACGTACGATTGGGGCTCGGTGATAAGACAAAATAATGTCTTCTACTTGCCCCGCCAGTTTTTTTTATTTATAAACCTTGTAAATTGTAAAAGTTATTAAACTTTTACAATTTACAAGTTTATAATTTTGGAGGAACGAGAAATTCAGTATCGTCCACAATTATTTTTGTCGCGTCCATAATTTTTTTCGTAATAAAAATACTTTAGTATTTTTATCACGAAATATATAATGGCAAACGTCCATAATTATTTTCGTCGCGTCCATAACTAAATTTGTCGCGTCCACAATTATTTTCGTAATAAAAATACTTTAGTAATTTTATCACGAAATATATAATGGCAAACGAAAGTAATACAAACATCAATCATTCGAATGTCGAAACAGAAGAACAAACAAAAAACAAAACTGCAACCGAAGGAATTATTTCTACAATAAAAAGAATGATGAATTGCAATAAATCAAGTTGATCAATTACAAATGCAAAAGGTCTTTCAATTAGGACAATTCAAAACATGATACGAAAACTTGAACAAGATCAAAATACATTGCCTAAAAAGCGTGGCAGAGCGGCACGAGATAATATTGAAAGAAAGAGAAATTGAATTATTATTTAATGCAAATTACGCATTAACTACGATCGACACTGCAGAATTATTGCCCAAAGAGCATAAATACTTGACAACTGCAATTAAAAGAGAAATAAAACAAATGGGTTACACCCGTAAAAGGCTTAAATTGGTCGTTGTAGCGAAAAATTTAGCTCATGTAATAGCAATAAGGTTCACGTTTTGCAATCATATTTCTTTTCTGAAAAAATTTGATCTGATTTTTATTAATGAAACCGTTTTTATTTGCACGATTCACGACATTATGGATATGCATTTATGAGAAATACCTCATATATTACAATCCCCACACAGAGAGGAAGGAATGTTAGCTTAATATGCGCCATTTCAGTTACGGGGTGTATTGCTTTTAAAATAAAGGTTGGGGCCTTTAATACTGCTAGAATGAACGAGTGGATCGAACAAGATTTAAGACCAGCTTTAAGTGATCGATGATATGTTGTAATAATGGACAATGCGCAATTCCGATATTCATTAACTATAGAATTGGCATTTCGAGAAAGCAATTATACTATCCAGTTTTTATAACCTTACAGCCCTCAACTTAATCCTATAGAGGAGTTTTTTGGTGTGATGAAAAATTTATTCAGAAGAATACAACTACGACATAATAATCCTCAAGAAATGATTAACATTATTACTGAGATTTTAACAGGTTTTATTGAATCCTCTTTTGAAAATTATAATTCTCACATGCGTGAGTGGGTGTTAAAAGTAATTCAGCGTAATGAGTTTATGTGATTAAATTATGCTTGAATTTTTTTTCTTAATTTACTGTAAAACATTTAATAAATAAGTTAT
The DNA here is from genome assembly GCF_038396675.1 of Hydra vulgaris. Classification (NCBI taxonomy): domain Eukaryota; kingdom Metazoa; phylum Cnidaria; class Hydrozoa; order Anthoathecata; family Hydridae; genus Hydra; species Hydra vulgaris. The sequence goes on along the minus strand of NC_088933.1, from coordinate 484,893 downwards.
TTTAATTACAAAAATAATTGTGGACGCGACAAAAATATTTATGGACTGCAACGAAAATAATTATGGACGCGATGAAAATAATTGTGGACGATACTGTAAAGTTACATGAATCGCATCTTTCTAGGTGAGCTCTGAATTGTTTTTTGTGAAGTTTTTAGTTTGAAAACAATTGTGCATAATATGTAAACATAGTTAAAAATACTAGATAACATTTCTTTAATTCGGAATATTGTTCAAAATGTACTTTATATTTCATAGAATAGACTTTTATTACTAAATTCGATGTTGGAAACTTTGAAAAAACCCGCTGGGAAGCCATTTTAAATTACACTTAGCAAAATTGAAATATCTACTCTAACACTTTGTGTGATCAGGGTTATTTTGGTTTTTAGTATTTACTAGGGGTTTCTAAACTATAAAATATTAACAGAAGTTGCACACACGAGGGTGGAAATAGGAGCGAAAGCAAACACCTTTTTGGCACAAATATTTAGAGACCTAAGTAAAGCTTTCTTAACTGTAAATTTTTTTTCTAAGAAATGTTTGAGAGAAAAAAGAAAATATATTTGTTTTCTATTACGCTTATCAAGTGCTTGTAGTAATGCTGCGCTGCAAATATTTGGTACCAAATGTGGTTAAAATTTGTAAAATCCAAAAATTAAAATTTTGTGTCTCTTAAAACCAAAAAATGTAGCTTTTTTATTGTCATTATTAAGTGCAAAAAATGCACTAAATCCTGAAAATAAATAAGATAATTAAAAAATATTGCATTTAAATTCCTATGGATTAAATGTATACCTACATTAAAATTATGTTCAATCATTACCATACTTGAGTACCAAAAAAAATTTGACAAGAAAAAAAAATTTATATGACAATGATTCCGCATAAATAAAAAATATATTTAAGTTTATCAATAATACTATACATGTTTTTTTAAGAGATGTTAACTGGCATATTAAATACATATTTTTTTACATTTTAATAGCCAAATACTACAGATAATAGTAACTATGCGTTCCATGTATAATACTTGTAGTATCCGAACATTCCTTATGAGTGTTTCGAACCCAAGTTGAATCTTCTGATGATATATGAATGAAATGTACACCTGCAATGTTTTCACTGCAATATTTGTGCATTGCTTGTGAAGATAAAATTTGGTTATCCATGTATCTTTGCAAGCTTGCTAGTGTTGCTAAATGTTTGACCGTATCACCTGCGTAATCACAAGATAGCTTACCAAGACTAGTTGCAAAAAAAGTTTTAATCAGCAGAAAGTCCAAAAGTAAAGATGGAAACAAAGATTTAAAAATCTTAAAATTATTATGTCTTTAGAGATACATTTGTTTTAGCATAATTGTTGACAACCTTACTTATTTTATACACCATGTTCATATTATCTGAAATAATTCGGAAGATTTGTGCGAAAGAACACCTTTTTTTAAATAATTAATCACCGGATGGAGTGTACATTGTAAATTTTTCCAATAAAAGCCTTTTGCTAATTACAAATTTATAGTTTTCTGAAAAATCACCTTAAAATATTGTTGTTAGCTCATTCATTCTCTTCTTGATATCAAACTTGGCTTTGCTAAATCAAGTACTAGTTTTGCCAGTCTTTTACACACTAGTTATATGTATTCAAACACTTCCTTGTTGTTATTAGTTAAGTTTGAGCTATCTGTAGTTTTTCAATGATGGAATTTTACCTCATCATCATTTTCAAAGTTTGCTTTAAAATTACAAAGTTTTTCAATCATTTTATTTGCAGTTGCTAGGGATCATTTACATTTCCGCGTCATACAGTCTTTATTAGTCATGTCACAAACAATATATGGTAACAATTCTTTTTATGTTACACCAAGAGAATGTAAAATCAGTTTAAGTTATGATGAAGAGTGCAGAGGCATACAGATTGTTTAAGCACCAACACTAATACGTTATTTTGGTCGCACTGTGCAACACCTTAAAAACCCTATTTTTCATTTCTGGGTTCTTGGTTTTAAAGGTAAAAAATAATTCCGTTAAATTACATAAAAGAAAATGTTTTTGTGGATATTTTTCTTTATATCTAATTAGTCTTTCTTACCTTTATACAGCTGTGTTCATCACTTTTGTAATAAAACTTTAACAGTTGAACTATTACATCAGGAATAGCTTCTGCTATTTTAGGATTTGGCAAGGTTAAGGTACCTTTTTCTAATGCTTACTTAAGTGCAGTTTGAGCCGCATAGTTTTTTATATGCAATTGCATGCATGCATTTTAGAAACTTAATATTCGCCAGTCAGTTGGAGCGAGTTTTCAGCTTTATTTTTTTAAATGTTGCTGTAGACTCTGACCTGAATAGGGATACTCCAGCTGTAAACTGTATATCTATGCCCTCTAATTTATTTTAAATTGATGTTTCGTTAACAATATCAAATTCTTCATTATTTTTACTTTCACTCAAACTTTTTATTAAACATTTTATAACTTTACTTTAACAGGTTATTTTTTCCAGGTATAAGATTTGAACCTATGCTTCCTGCTTCTTATATAGTATGCATTGTAATCACATGTAGAGATGAGAATAAAATGTAACTATATTACTTAAATATTGTAAAAATTATATTATCAATTATAAAACAATAAATAAATCCTATTACCAAAAAATTTATAAACAATTTAATAATGCTATATACCTATAAAAGATAAAATTATAACCTTTTTTTTTTTTTTTTACCTTTTTTTATTTGTAGGTAAATTTAAAATAAAATTTTGTTACGTTATCCTTATATCTTAACATTAAAGTAAAGTTTTTTTGAAAGAAAAATGAGTATATTTACATAAATTATTTAGGTTGACACCATAACTGTATAAAATATTTCTGACACAAATAAGTTTTTGCCTAAAAAACTTATTTTTGTTAAGAAATATTTTAAACAGCACTTTTTAAAAAAAATAGACATTTTTTGAAAAAACAGGTGAAGTTTTATATGTAGGCTCAAAAAAAAATGTTTTACATTCTATAAACATATTTAAATAGAATAATTTAAATATATGTTAATAGCACTTTTTTGGAAATATTGAAAACAAAGAAACGAGGTTTCTATGTTTTATGGTCAAACCAAGACCGTTTGGACTTCATGGGGCGCCTAAAAAAAAATAAAAAAAATAATTGTTTCACATTTTTCTGCCAATCTGATGCTGCCCTCAGATATAGGTCCATACAGATTAAGGTCAGCAAATTAGTGCCGACCTGATTTTTAACAGGTTCCGAGATCAGTATGTATGTATGTATATATATATATATATATATATATATATATATATATATATACGAATATTTATATATATATATATATATATATATATATATATATATATATATATATATATATATTATATATATATATATATATATATATATATATATATATATATATATATATATATATATATATACCGCGGTATATATATATATATATATATATATATAATTTTTGATGCATTTATGAAATTTATTCATAAATAATGCAACACTTTTACTACAAAACATTACAAAAAATTAGAAAAGTTAAGAAGCGCAATAATTTAATGTAAATAAGCACAAAATTGAACCGTTTAAGTATAAAAACAAATAAATACAATACAAAAATAGAACTTGATATTCAAATGCCGAGATGACTTAAAATTCGCATTAATAAGACTAGTTAAAATAAAAATAAAAATGCGATAAGTAACAATAGAAAATGAAATAAATTACAATGGCAATAAAAGTTCGAATAGTTGAAACAATCCAGTTAATATTCTGTACGGTTTCCCTTTTTTTTAAGCAATGTCTGGACCCTTGAATGCTTACCATGAATAAGTTTCGGGTAAAGCTTAAGGATATCGTCGTCATGATCTCAAACATTGATCAAAGCCTTGGTCAGTTCCATCTTGTTTTTGGTTTCACCCCTCCTACTCTTCTTTTAACAATCTCCCACAGATTCTCAATGGGGTTCATGTCAGGTGAATTACCTGGTCACTGCAGAAGCTTAATGTGGTTGCCAGCTAAGTATTTCTTGACTGTCTTTGCAGTGTGACAAGGTGCTCCATCTTGTATAAAAGTGAACGGTCTCCGTCGACACCATTCGCCAAGTTGAGGCAGCAGTTGCGTCTCAAGCACCTTTTGTATTGAACTTGATTCATGGTGCTCTCAACAATACACAGTCGTCCAGGCCCATGAATAGAGGTAACTGACCAGACCATGACATACGTTTAGTGCTTTACTGTCTCTGCAACACAGCCATGATGAAATTCTTTACCGGGTCTCCTACGTACATAGGCTGCTTTCTCATCCATGATGTAAAAGGATGATTCATCACTAAAACACACTTGACTCCAATCATTTTTAGTGAAATTCTAGTGTTGCTTTCCCCATGCCAAACGTTTATTGATCGTTGCCGGAGTCAGCTTTGGTTTTTACGTGGCCGTTCAGCTCGAAAACCATTCACAACTAATTGTCTTCTGACTGTACTGGTGCTCACATGTAAATTACTTTTTTGTAATTTTTTCTGCAACTTCTTGCTTGTTGCTTTATGGTTTCTTATACAGCATTTCATAAGGTACCTGTTGTCTCGCACAGACATTGATTTTTTTCTGCCACAATTGCCAACATGGTTGCCTCGTAATTTTTCACCAGTCTGTACCTTCTTCTTCATTCTCGATACCGATTTCTGACTTATTCCAAAATTTTTAGCAATCTCACTTTGCGTGAGTGATGTCTCTCGTAGATAAACCTCAACTCTGGCCAATTTTGTTGGTAAAAAGTCAGCAGCTTTCCCATCTATTAAAAGGACATAAAATGCTTTATTAATTAAACATGTTTCTTCATTTTTAATGTAGAAAATAAAAAAAAATAAAAGATTGATCTTAGTGTAATGTCAAGCAACTCTTATCAATGTACATTTCCTTTATTTTCTGCTCATAAACATCAAAAAAATAAGAAAATACTGACCTCTAACAGATAGCTGGTGACCAAGTTTTAATATTCAATTTACAGTTAAAATTTTAAATAAAATGGATCTTGAGCGAAAATAAAAATAAATTGCACTTATAATCACTTAAGCAACATTGGGATATACATGCAGTAACTATATATACATTAATTTAATAACTAATTTGTGCCAAGGTAGGTACATTCAAAAATAATCTCGGTTTTGTAGCCTAGTCTAATAATTTGGCAACCACAGTATATATTATATATATATATATATATATATATATATATATATATATATATATATATATATATATATATATTATATATATATATATATATATATATATATATATATACATATATATATATATATATATATATATATATATATATATATATATATATATATATATATATATATATATATATATATATATATATATATATAAATTATGCTAGTGTTATCTACAAACAGAGTGCTCAATGTTCTAAAAGAACGGAGCAATATATATATATATATATATATATATATATATATATATATATATATATATATATATATATATATATATACTTTGGTCGTTAGAGAAGTTTATAGAACTTCATCTATAAAAATGCAATGAGACAGGAAATAATTAATTTTTTATATATTATTTTAATCTGTGTTTAATTATGAACACTTTAAGTACTTGTTGAAATATTTTGAATGTTTATTTAAAAAGTTATTTAAATTTTATCATATACGTTTAAAAGAAAAAATATACAAATGGAAAAATTTGAATATCGAGCATATATAGCAAAACCCGTGCTCTACGCTGAGTTTCAGCACAAGCCATAACCAATGAATTGGTTTTAGTTCATGGTGACCAAGCTCCAAAATATAGTACAGGTGCCAAATAGGCTACTTTATTCAAAAATGATAGAGAGAGTCTCGAAGATGATCATCGCTCAGGGCACCCTCAAAACACGTATACAGCTGAGAATATTAAACGTGAGCGAGCCATAATTGAAGAAAATCCGCCTGCAACACATGATATAATAGAAGCCCTGACATCGATTAACCGTTTTACAATCAACAAAATCATTTACAACGCACTTAAAAAAAGAAAATTAACATCACGTTAGATACACCACGAGTTAACTGATCAAATCGCAAGAATAGAATTAAGGCATGTAAGGAACTTTCGCTCTTTTCATGAACGGCGCATAGAGACTTAGTGATATTATTACAGGGGATGAGTCGTGGTTTTATTTAAGACAAGTTGGACACAAGGTGGCTAACGCTAGGTGGGTTGGTGAAGGTAAAAGTCTAAGAACTATAGTAAGAGGCGACAGGTTTCAGCAGAAAAACATGTTCCACATCTTCAAAACAACAGGTTTTGTTCATTTGGGTTATGTTGAAAAGGGAAACACCATTAGTAGCGAATATTATATAAAAAATTGTTTGAAACCTCTTTAGTGCGAAATAAATAAGCAAAGACCTAAAACAGACACTCAAAATTTCAAATTTCTCCATGATAACGCTCAACCCCATGTGATTCAAACCGTCACAAATTGACTAAACCAAGCTGGAATTACAATAATTCGTAACCCACCATACTCACCAGACTTAGCTCCATTCGATTATTGGCCATTCGACTAGATAAAAAAAATCTTGATGACAATACGGACGTTAAAAGTCAAAAAACTCGCATAACGAAGCTACTTTGTATAGATAATGATGGACATTATTTTGAACATTTAATAAAATAAAATTTTCATCACCGTACAAAACTACACTTAGAGTGGATCTACATTTTGATACTAGATTTTTTGTATAAATCTTTACAATATTTAATCGAGTTTCTTTGTTCCATAAGATATCATACACCTGATACTAATAAAACTTCAATGAAATATCTTTCTTTGTAAGGTCTGCGTCTCGAAACTTTTCTTATTACGATACGATAAAATATCGGAATGTGCGTATCATAAGTTTTTTTATATTACGATAATAAAGTAACCAAAAAATTTGCACGATAAGGTCTCGATATTTATCAATTTATTACGATATTTATCGTTTAATTACCATAAATATCGTAACTCATATCTCAATATAATATCAATCTCATATCTCAATATAATATCAATACTCAACGATAATAATACTTATCGGTTCATTACGATAATACTTTTTCCGACTAAAAAAATAATTTTTTTAAAATCCTAAATGACTTTAATAAAATTACTGACAAGTGCACTATTTAATGTAAAAAAAGAAATAAACAAAACTTTATTTGTAATTTTGATTTTTTAATTTATATAAGACATAAGCTGAACCAAAAGACAGCTAAAAACAAAAAATAACAATGTTTTGATAAATTTTTGGCTTGATAAATTGATAAATTGTTGGCTTGACATGTTTAACATGTTAAGGTTTGTGC